>NC_068414.1:13997331-14252331 GCF_023724105.1 Carassius gibelio
GAAGTGATTGTGAGGAGAGAAAATCTGGGAATGGTAAATTATAGGATACGTGGAATGTTTTAAAACATCTCCATGCGTTCACGTAGGTTTGGAGGGTTCTGGGGGAAACTGCTTGGAGGATTGTGTCGAGTGATGTGTCGAGGAGGGGTTTTAGCGGATGTGTTACGGGAATATCAGTTCTGAATATCGAGGAACGGGCGTTGGGAAATTGTCCGCCCCTGGAGCCAGCGTCCTGAATTTCTGAAACAGAAAGCGAGAGAGAGAGTCAGCGATTTGATTTTCTGAGCCCGGAACGTGTTTGGCGACTAAGATGAATTGGTAACACGCTGAGATCCAGGTGAGGTGTCTTAAAAGAGGCATTTAGCCTGTGAATGAGAGCGGCCTTTATTAATGCAATGCACTGTTGCCTCATTGTCGCAATGCACCAGAATGCTGCTAGTGGTCCATTCTTTTCCCCACAGAAAGGCTGCTACTACTATGGGGTAGATCTCAAATAATGCGTAGGACAGAGGTATGTCCTGTAATTGTGGTGGCCAAGGAGAAGCGAACCAGCGACCTTGGTAAAATCCTCCGAAACCAACCGAGGGGGCGGCGTCTGAGAACAATATCGACTGGGGACGAAACGAGGTGGCGGTAGAAAAGAGATAGGCTGTTCCATTGGTTTAGGAATGTTAACCATAACTTGAGAATCCAATTTAATCCAGAGGAACTGGATTTGGCCGGACCCATCGTTTTCTCTTGAGCAATAGGAATTCAGAGTTCGGAAAAGACTTTTTGGGCTATAAGGAAATGTGCGGCTGGTATGGCTTCGGGGGGCGAAATTATTAAAAAATCGTCTAGCAGGTGAATGAGGTGGGGAATGGCGTAATTATTCGACAAGATCCACGTCTGACAACACGTCTGTGGACTCATACATAAATCGGCAGGGCGGCGTGCGCTCCAGAGCTCTATTCAAACAGGTAGTGAGTCTCCTGTTGTTGGCGGACCGACACTTTCCCTCCATAAGAGCAGCGCACATCCCCGGTATTCTGAACCGTGGAGTAAACATGCTTACGAGGAATGGATTCCTCAAGGATATGGAGGCTTCATCCAGGATCAGATCTAATGATCTGGGGTCGATTCATGGAGGGCGGAAGTGGATTTGTTTGCCACGAGCGAGAACACGCACTGTAAGACGTTCTCCTCGCTATCTCCCCACTGCCGGGAGGGGCTCTGACAGCGCGTTGGCCAGAAGCCAGGCTTTACGCGTTCCCTCCGGTGAAGATTCTGCCTGTGTTGTGCAAAATCAGGGAGGAGAGAGCGTCAGTTATACTCGTGGCCCCGAACTGGCCGAATCAGCCCTGGTTCGCGGACCTGAGAGAGTTAGTGATAGCTTGGCCATGGCGAATCCCCCTCAGGAAGGATCTGCTGTCTCAGGTGAACGGCAAGATATGGCACCCCAGCCCTGAGCTGTGGAACCTCCATGTGTGGCCGCTGCGGTGACCCTAAACGAACAGGACGCTCTGCACTCACGAGTGCTGAGCATGCTTAAGGAGCCAAGTGCACCCTCTACAAGATGCCTCTACGCTCTGAAGTGGGGAGTTTTCACAAAATGGTACGAGGACATTTATATTGACCCAGGGACCTGTTCTGTGGTGGATGTTTTGCACTTTCTACAGCACAGTATGGATAGCGGGAGTTTGCCATCCACGATGAAGGTGTATGTGACAGCTATTGCTGCTTTTCATTCCCCGGTTGACAGGCAAACGATCGGTAAGAACGCTCTGGTAATCAGTTTTCTCAGGGGAGCAAGGAGATTGTGTCCTTCATGGCAACCCTCCGTGTCACCGTGGGATTTAGCTCTAGTTTTGAGGGCTCTATCTCTTATCACCGTTCGAGCCCTTAGCTTCGATTGCAGTTAAGGAGCTTCCCTGAAGACTGTTCCAAAGTCACTCAATAGACCGTTTGGAGCACAGGTTGTTTCCTTGCCCGCCTTATCTGCTGAGCCGTAAGCCTCACGTGACGCTGATGCTCAGAGCACCAGGACCCTGTTAGGGTTTTACGGATGTATATGGATTTCTCGGCCGCCTTTCGTCAGTCGCACCAGCTGTTTGTGTGCTTGGTGGATGTAATAAGGGACGTGCTGTTTCTAAACATAGACTTTCTCACTGGATTCAAGATTTCAGCGAAAGTGGAGAAGGGAGGGGTTCATATATACATCTTAGCTGATGCAATTATCCCAGCACTTACATATATTGTTGCTCTTTGGTTGGTTTTGATTGCTTCTGTTGTCCTCATTTATAAGTCACTTTGGATAAAAGCGTCTGTTTAATGCCCTAAATGTAATGTAAATACTGCCTTCTGCCTCAATATATTCCTAATTTGCTTATTGCTTATTAATAAATAAGCAATAAGCAAATTGTTAGGCATTTATTAGTAGTAAGGTAAGAGCCATAATAAAATGCATGCCAGTAAAGACTTAAGGCTGGTTCACACGGCAGGATAATTAGACCGATTTTAGCCCCGATTCACCCCTTCCGACAATTTTAGGATGCTCCGATTATCGTAAAATAATCTGATCAAATATTCCTGCCGTGTGTGGTGTGTTAAGACTGCTCTCCTCTGCTCGGAAGAATGTCGGGACCGCTCCGATCTCAAATCGGGGATATCCAACATGTTGGATTTATTTGGCCCGATTTCTTCTCGTGTGTGGTGTCCCCCGAGGACAAACAATCACGCAGCCTGTGGACTGTGGGTGTAGCCAATCAGAAAGCGAGGTGACGAGGCAGTGATAGTACCGGGAAACAAAATCAAAACAGCCGGCGTATATAATATAACAAATACAAATAAAGTCGATGGGCATAACTACATCCACAACTGCAGTCCACCAGAGTACAAACGAATATATGAACGTTTATTTCAACGGTTATTAATCTGTGTAGTACGTAACAACATTTCTATGAGATAAAACAACAACTTATCTCCATATTATGATATAGCAAGTATAGTCCATGCTCGCGTTGTCTCCACCTCTTTGACCATCGCCTTTTCTTGTTTTTCTTATGTTTTTTCCCGTTAAAAACAAAGCACAAACTATGACCACTGCATCCTCTTCGTCCGCCATGATTGTTTACTCTAAAGTCACGTTTGATCTCGAGGGATTTTGCGAGATTTCCAGTCTGACCTGGGAATGCTCGGGAGTCAAATCGGTTCGTGTGTGATGTGTTGATTTTGCCGTGTGGCTGCACACCACACACGGAACGACCAAAACTGTTAGATCCGTGATTTTTTATCGCTGTGTGTGGGGTCTCTCATATTTGGAAAATCGGCCGACAATTTTAAAATCGTCCCGTGTGAACCAGGCCTTAGTTAATATTGAGAATTGATCCCTAAACTAATAATAATAAAAAAAAAAGTTTGGTTTTTCTTTTTGAATCTGTCCATATCCCATGCCCCATTAGTGTTTATATTGCCAGAAGTAGGCTGAAATGTTTTTTCCCATGATTTTCATCATGTTAATGGTGGATGCTCTGTGCGTTTTTTTAGTCCTCTGCTTTTTGACTCTAGGTCTTTTTATTTCAGTAGGTGAGGCCAGTGGGTGGGAAAGTATGCCATTGTATTAGCGCATGTGATATCCTTTCAACAATGGACAAAAAAGTATTTTTAAAAAGGCATTGTAATGGTCACCTTGTGGTTTCTCTGATCTGAAGACAGTGTGTGAAGCCCCGAGTCACCTGACATGCGACTCTTAAAGAGGCTAAAATAAATGTTTTGCTTTACCATAACTAGAGTAAGTGACTTCTTTCTGTGTGATTTTTAAAGCCTGCATGAAATTAAAATTCACACCATTTCTTCACACCATTGCATGAGAGTAACACCACAAATTAACTTTTGCTGCTCTGGAGTTTCAGTTCCTCTGTTATTAAATGTTTTTAAATCATGTCTCTAAAGCAGGTCACAGTGTGCTGCAGATTCTTAAGAAACCCCTCAAATTCTTACTAGAGCTACAGGACTGACAACAACCAGTGATGAGGAGCCATACTTCATCTTTAATAATAACATAAGGGTAACATGTAAACAGCATGTTTAATATGAACAAAAGTTAAGCAATCTGGGGCTTAACTTTCAAAAAAGCAAACATCTCAATAATGGTAAGCCACATATGTAGGAATAGTTGAATAGTATGAATTTGTTTTTTGTTTTTTTGTTGCAAAAAACAGTTTTTAGGAAGCAACTACAAATTATTACAAGTATAGGCCTAAACAGGTATTACTTCTAGATCAAGAGTGTTCAGTCCTGAAGACTTGAGCTGTAAAGAAACTTAATAAAAATAAATAAAACCCTGTGAACAAAGTGTGTGCTGTTCTTAGGCATGAGATCTCTTCTCACAGATCCATTGATAAGCACCATTGCAATCAACATCGAGCCACCCTATTAATTCAGGGTTCTTTTTTAAATAAGTCACAGCACAATTCTCTTGTCCTCCTCCATTTGGCTCTGTTATATGTCCACTGGATGCCCAGAACCTGCAACAGCAGATCAGCATTAGATGTTTAGTGCTGCTTTCTGCGTGATATGGTACTGACTGTGAGAATCACATAATTATCAGTTCAGTGATTTCTCACCCAGAAGTCATGTTGGTGCCATCAACCCATTTCCATCTGCCCTCTTCCTCGGCGTCAGTCACACCAATCCAGAATTCTCCTTTATCAGTAATATTTGTAACAAAATCCTACATAGATTAAGCAATTACATGTTTACATCATGAACCCACAATGGGGTTTGTGGGTCTTTTCATTCATTTTGGTTCCTGTTTTTTCTCTCTCATTTATTTTAAATCAATTTTCTCTGGTTTCCCTTCCCTTGGCTCTAGCGCCAGCTGATCCCATTTAGCAATCTATGCTGTGGCTGTCTGATGCACCTGTTCCCCTTATCTCGTTAATCAACCTATTTATTCTGTTTGATTTCAGTACTCTTTGTTAGTGTGTTCTGTGATATTTAGCGTTTTCAGCTTCGATTCCGTTCTGTCTCGCCTCTCTGTCTAAGCGCTAGATTGTTTGTCTGCCCAGTTGGTGTGATGTGTTTGGCCCTCAAAGCTTCTTGATCTGTTCTTCTGTGGCTGCCCGCCATTCTCAGCCCTGTCTACACCTTGCTTGACCACCCGCCTGCTCAACTATTCTCCTGTCTCCCTGATCGCTTACATGTACGATGTGCAGTTGAAAGATAAGGACTGGGCCAATTTTCCTGAGCTGAGTTTTTGTTTTTTTTTTGGAAAAAACTTATGTTAATAAAACTGACTTTTTCAGCCTCATCCACTCTTGGGTCCTTATCTGCCCTGACACTGACATCACAGACACACAGTATCTCTCACTCACTTGTTCCTCTCTGTTGTTTATGATGATCAGATCTGCTCCTCTTTCTGTACAGTCTCTTCTGCTCTCAGCCCAGCTCTTCTTCGTTGAGGACATGAAGTATAAGCTGATAGTAGGGTGTACCCAACTATCTGTAAACACAACCAGTTCAGCTCATTATTCCCACCAAGAGTACAGTGAATAATGACACTTGTTTTTAGTAATAGCATATTGCTTATTTGCAGTTCAAAGATCACCTGTTTCATTGATAATCTTTTGCAGGTTATTCCTCTCTCGATTGAACTGGTCTCTTTCTTTAGTCAGGATGTCATTGTTGATTACTAATCCATTCCTTTCATTTGTCATGTTTATGTTCTTGGTTAGAAGCAGGTCACTCTGTTCTGTGAGGTTGTTAATCTTGGTTAGTAGCTTGTGTGTCTCTTCTGTGCAGGTTGTGTTCTTTGTATGGATGTAGACACACAGCACTATGACCGCAGTCAACAGAAGAACACACAGCAGCAACAAACACACTGCAGCTGTTCTGAAACTTCTAATCTGTACTGAATCACTTCCTGAAAGTGAAAGGTATAAAGATAAATGTTTCTTAATTTCTACACCCACTAAAATTAAAGTTTGCATGTATTTTACCTTTGTGTTGAGGTGTATGGTTTGCCTTGGTTCCTCTGTCCATATCCCATGTTCTGTCAGTGATCACATTGCCGTAAATACTCTCAGACATTTTTGAGTAGATTTCCTTCAGTCGTATAAATGATGGAAGCAGTGCGTTTTTAATGTGTGGACTTCTTAAGACTCTACTCTTAGCAGATGAGCTGAAATTTGACAAAGTGTAGCAGTGTGTTATATCCTGTCTGCTTATATAAGAAGAATAGATCGTCACATGATTTGGTTTTGCTTTGTTTCACACATTGTTCCGGGCATCATCAGCATATTTATAGTTACAGAAGAACAGAAACTATCTGAAGTCAATGTGTTAGGTTCAAAATCAGATGGCAAGCAAAATGTAACAAAGCTACAAGAAATGTTTAGCCCTTGCTGGATTTAACCATGTTTAGAATAAGTTGAAAGTATTATCTGGCTTTTGAATGAAAACTTACTGAAATGTGAGCTCATAGCATCTCATCACACACTGCTGCTGTTCAGAAGCTAGTTCATGAGCAAATTCCTCATGATACATGGAGGTAAATTAGTTTTCATGCAGTTTTTTCTCATATTAAATCAGCACTGACAGGTTGGTTATTGTCTTAAAAGTTCAATACTAGCATGAGAGGAACACAAACTCACTGTAGCTGCTCTGGAGCTTCACTTTCTCATTTACTCTGTCTATTTAATCACATCAGACCTTTCTCTACATTGTATTTTACTCCCTGATGCTACTCATTTTCACTGGTTTTGAGATCAAATTCAGTGTGTATAGTGATTCTACAGGAAGAAAACCTGACTCTTACTGTATATTCCTGACACTGACCAGTGTGGAGTGACAATAATTCAACAATAAGTAAAAAATGTCAAGAATTTATGACATAACATCAGAGTACTAACATGTAAAAAATGTATATACAGTATATAAATATATATATATCCCTTTATGACCCCCATGTACCCATCCTCTGATGGCTACTTCCAGCAGGAAAATACACCATGTCACAAAGCTCGAATCACTTCAAATTGGTTTCTTGAACATGACAATGAGTGCACTGTAATAAAATGGCCCCCACAGTCACCAGATCTCAACCCAATAGAGCATCTTTGGGATGTTGTGGAATGGGAGCTTCGTGCCCTGAATGTGTATCCCACAAATCTCCTTCAACTGCAAGATGCTATCCTATCAATATGGGCCAACATTTCTAAAGAATGCTTTCAGCACCTTGTTGAATCAATGCCACGTAGAATTAAGGCAGTTCTGTGTTAAGCAGTGTACTGTGTTAAACTGAGACTTGTTATAGCACTTATATATCATTGCACTTTTTGCTGTTTTTGATTGCTTCCACTGTCCTAATTTGTAAGTCCCTTTGGATAAAAGCGTAGGCTAAATGAATAAATGTTATATATATATATATATTTATTTATTATTTTTATTTATTTATTTGTTTATTTTATTTTATTTTTTTTACATTTCTAGCTGGATGAATAACCTTCAGCTTAACCTTACAAAGACAGAACTCCTGGTGATTCCAGTTAACCTATTGCTTCATCACAACTTCTCTATACAGCTGGGTTCATCAACCATTACTTCTTCGAGGACAGCCAGAAACCTAGAAGTTGTGATATATATATATATATATATATATATTAGGGGTGTAACGGTTCACAAAATTCATGGTTCGGTTCGATACAATACACTGATGTCACGGTTCGTTTGGGTTCGGTACGTTTTAGATACAGCAAAATGTAAAAACATTTCAACTTTTCAGAATGCCGCAAGCGCACCGCGGGTCATGTGACAATAACTAACCAATCAGCTTCATCCTTTCCCCTAACAATGTTGAAAGCTCAGCCAAGATGAAGGAACAGCTGATCATAGTTGTATATGGATTGCAATTTTGAAATAAATTTAGTAGCAGAGCTACTGCAAGTGATTTTTAGAGCTGCAAATCCATTTATCCTTTGCTGAAATTTCCGCGTCTCATGGAGAGAGCACGTCATTGTTGCTTAGCAAAGGCAGACGCCTCATGAGCGCTTCTGCCCGAGCGCTTTGGAAAGGAGGAAAAAGACGCGCCTAGCGTTTTCCACACGTTTTAGGCACGATATGTGAACGGCCCCTAAGGCGCTCGCTCACTCAGCATGCGCTGAAGGCTCGTTGCAAAATGTCTAATGCATTTAACAGACCAGAAATAGAAGGGTTAGTCACCTTTGACCTTCCAGAATCAGGGCTAGTCACCGTTGACCTTCCAGAGTCAGGGCTAGTTACCATGGAATTTCCAGAGTCAGGGCTAGTTACCATGGAATTTCCAGAGTCAAGGCTAGTCACCGTTGACCTTTCAGAGTCAAGTCAAGTCACTGGTGATCTTCAAGGACAGAGTCAAGTCACCATTGATCTTCATGAACAAAGGCAAGTCACCATTGATCTTCATGAACAAGGAAACACCATGGGAGTACCAGAGTCTCGTCACTTCTCTGTGGATCTACCAGAGCCTCTCCATGTATCTGATGAACTACCAGAGTCTCTCCTCGCTTCTGCGGAACTTCCAGAGCCTCATCACGTCTCAGTTGAACTCTCTGAGCACCCGACTGATCCTGCTGTGGCCACGGAGGCTACCCTTAACCTGTTCAGGTTTTTTGTTTCAGACTTGCCCAATCAGATGTATTCTCCTGTTTATTCGGCCACATGGAGGTGGTGGTCTTCTGTTCCGCCCTGGGGGGCGTCTGGTTCGGACGCACGGATGTGGTGGTCTTCTGCTCCGCCCTGGGGGGCGTCGGGTTTGGCCGCACGGATGTGGTGGTCTTCTGCTCCGCCCTGGGGGGGCGTCTGCTTTGGGCGCACGGATGTGGTGGTCTTCTGCTCTGCCCTGGTGGGCGTCACATGATGTCCTTCTTGGACTAGTTTTTTTTTCTGTCTGTCTTCCTCCTATGGACCTGATCCTCCACCGTTTCACCTCCCTCCTGGTCTGTTTGTGTCTTTGGTTATCCCTTGGGTCAGGTGGTGCATCAGGCAGCTGCTCCGTGGAGGAGGGGGTAATGTCACGCTGTCTAGTCTCTGTTTCCTGGGGTGTCCACTAGTGTGCTCACTTCCCCTTAGGCACTTCACTGTAGGCACTAGATTTCCTCTAGTCTTGTCCTGTCATTACAGTAATTGCACTCCGGTTAATTGCACCAGTTGCAGGCACTCTATTGTCATTAGCCTCCCTATAAATTCCAGTCTTTTCCTGATGTTTGTATGGAGTCCTTTTCGTTCGTATGTTCAGCCTTCTTGTCTTCCGAGATTCCTTCTTGTCCTCCGAGTTCACGTTCCTTTTCCTTTCCTGTTCCCTCTTTTGTTTATTTGTTCATTTGTTTTTGGACTGATTTTTGGTTTTGACCGTTGGAGTGTTGTTTGACCACGATTTGGATTTTCCCTTAAATAAATACCTGTCACTCTCCCTGTGTCTCTCTGGGCAACGATCGTCACAATTTATTACACAATTTATTAATCTTTGTTAATGTTAATAAAAATCGAGTTATTCAATGTTCATGTTAATAGTACATTAATGTTTACAAACACAACTTGTGATTTTAACAATGCATTAGTAAATGCTGAAAATTAACATGAACTTAGATTAATAAATGCTTTGGAAATATTGTTCATTATTAGTTATGTTATTTATATATGTTAACTAATGAACCTTATTGAAGAATGACCACAGATGAGGCATTAAGTGCATGGCACTGTGACCAACTTAACATTTTACAGAGTTTAATGTAGCAATGTGGTCGCTCAGTTTTTCAAGATCCGTTTTACATGCAGGAAGGCCCACCAGGAGAGCATTACAATAGTCCAGTCTGGAGAGAACAAGAGCTTGGAAAATAAGTTGGTTTGCTTGCTCTGACAGGAAGGGTCTAATCTTCCTAATGTTGTATAAGGCAAATCTGCAGGACCGGGTCGTTGTAGCAATGTGGTCTGTGAAGCTTAACTGATGATCCATCGCAACTGCTAGGTCTCTGGAAGGAGTTATTGTTGATGAACCCAGCTGTATAGAGAAGTTGTGATGAAGCAATAGGTTAGCTGGAATCACCAGGGCCCGTATTCATAAAGATTCTAAGAATCCTCTCAGAAAACTCTTAATTTAGCTTAAAAACTTAAATATATATATATAATTATCATTTTTATTTATTTATTTGTTTATTTTTATTTTTATTTTTACATTTCTAGCTGGATGAATAACCTTCAGCTTAACCTTACAAAGACAGAACTCCACTGCCCATATCCATAAAGAATCTTAGTGACAAAAAAATCTCCTAGTGACAAAATTCTAAGAAAATTCTTAGAAATGTGGGCGTTTACTCTTAAAATTAAAGAAAAAATCCTAGTAAAGAAAAAAGTAATTCAGAAAGCATCTTAACCCTTAAAAGAGGTCTTAAAGTCAAACTTGTTAGCAGCACAGATGAGGACTTTTAAGAGGCTTAAGAGTTTCTTTAGCAGAGGAGAAAATGGCAGAAAGACGAAGAGTTAGAAGAAATGTGTTACAGACAATGAATGACAGTGAGTTAATAAGACGCTATAGATTAGATTGTGCAGGGATCATGTTTGTGACTGATTTTATTAGACGTGCTAATCTCCGACACAGCGCAGAATGCCAGAAATTAAAGTAATCACTACATTACGATATTTGGCAACTGGGAAAATGCAACAATGCAATAGTGATGATTTGGGTCTGTTAAAACGTTCTGTAAGCAGAGTGATCAACAAACAATTACAGCACTTTCAGATCATCTTATTGTATCGCGGTTCATTTCGTTTCCACTGGACATTCCCACCTTGTAGGCTCAAAAAACTGCATTTATGAATATAGCAGGCTTATAGGTGCGCACAAGCAGGGGGAATGAACCGTTAATAGTTTGTGCTACACGCTCCCATGTCTGCTTCTTGTCCCTTGCTGTGACACCCGGCCCAAATTTTCCTTTAAGAATGGCCTTGTGTTCATCCACTAACTGGGCTAACGATAAACACTGTTCCTCTGTCCAGTTTGTCTTTCTCGCCCTTCTTGGTTTTGATTCCATGTTTGATACATTAAAACCAACATTCAAACTGCCACTTAAATAGGACAGCAATCACTGTAATTGGAAAGTGTGGAACAATTTTTATCATTCTAAGCCAATCAAATACCTTATAGGAAATTACAAGCATGGTAAATAAAAAAGGATTTATATACACACATATAATGTGTGTGTGTGTGTGCGTGTGTGTGTGTGTGTAAAGGAGGGAACGGTCATATAGGAAAAATTACGTATGTAAATTCAAAGTGAGAATTCTTTTTTTCCTTCTTGGACAGCCAACCAATCACAGTCTTCAAAATATTGTGTCATACATAGCAACAGGGTCAACCCCGGCTCCTCACTAAGATGAAAGTTTTTGTCTTTTCCTTACTCAGATTTGCTCTCAGATCGGTCCCGAATCGCTCTTAAGCTAAGACTCCTGCATAAAAGTTTTTAAGCTAAATTAAGAGTTTTCTGAGAGGATTCTTAGAATCTTTATGAATACGGGCCCTGGTGATTCCAGCTAACCTATTGCTTCATCACAACTTCTCTATACAGCTGGGTTCATCAACCTTCCAGAAACCTAGGAGTTGCGATGGATCATCGGTTAATCTTCACAGATCACATTGCTACAATGACCCGGTCCTTCAGAATTGCCTTATACAATTAGGAAGATTAGACCCTTCCTGTCAGAGCAAGCAACCCAACTTATTTTGCAAGCTCTTGTTCTCTCCAGACTGGACTATTGTAATGCTCGAGAGGGGGTTCAGCGAAAAATCGGCAGCTGTCAGCAGGAAGTGGCTGTCACTGGCAGCAGGAAGTGGCTGCCAATAAAACCGGATGGCAGCTGTCGCTAATACCCGGAAATTGGAGGAGGCTGCCGGCGGCAACAAGACAAATAAATAATTATATACACTTACGATTATGTTTAATACTTTTTTAAATAAGTATAAAGGTCAGTATTGTATATTATTTGATTTAAAATATTGATCAAATATAAACAAAGAAATAAGATCATTTTGCTAAACGTTAATTTCCAGCTGAATGTTTATGCATGTATCATTGTTTGTGTGAAATAAAACAATTTTTATTTATATACGAGAGTGGCACTTACTGGGTGTATGTTGTATATTTATTATAGGCTATATACACAAATGACTGAAAAGAGAGAAGTCTCAGAGACCTTTATTTAAAATCATAATTTGCGGTTATATTTGTAGTATTTCAAGAAACAACTATATATATATATATATATATAGTATAAAGTAGCTGTTAAATTTGTAACTGGGTTAGTAAGTTGTCAAAGTCAGTGCTTTACAATGTAAACCGTATAAAATATATCCAGTAAGCACGCAGACTAAAATATCAATCAGAATCACGAACAACAATCCGGAGGTATTTTCAAGACTCTTAGATCAGAACTGATGAGGTATACAGAGTTACTTCTCCAGCATCTTGCACCAATCACTGTAAAACCCAGGGTGGATGTGCATCTCCCCTCATTTTCCTCTTGCAACATGGTCAAGTCAAGCATCGTTTATTTATATAGTGCTTTTAATAATACAGATCAAAGCAAAGCAACTTTACAGTATTAAATAGTAAAATAGTGTGTCAGTCAATAATGCAGAAGGACATTAGTAAACTCAGTTTGTAGTCAGTTTATCATTCAATTCAGTGATGTCATCCTTCAGCTTGGTTCAGTTTAAATAGTATCTGTGGAATCATTTGCAATCATGTCAGTGATATCGCTGTAAATGAAGTGACCACAACGAAGCAAGCCAGAGGCGACAAGGAACCAAAACTCCACCGGTGACAAAATGGAGAAAAAAACAAGGTCTTTACAGGGGATCTGTATCTGGGGCTCTAGTTGTCCTGGTCTCCGCTGTCTTTCAGGGCTGTAGAGGTCCTTTCTAGGTGCGATCCACCATCTGGTCTGGATACGTACTCGATCCGCGTGACTGCAGTGACCTTCGAATAAGAAAGAAACAGATTAATATAAATTGAAGATGTTAATATCTATACGATGTTTGATAGGGAGCCAGTACAGGGTTTACAGAACTGGGCTAATCCGGTCATACTTCCTGATTCTAGGAAGAACTCTAGCTGCTGCATTTTACTATTCATAAGAAAATGGTGACATTAATACCTAAATTGCTTTATTAACAGTAGACATGCATGCACAGCCATATTAATGATTATTCCCATTGCATCTTGTCATGTACAGAGCAGTGGTTACATTTTCATGCATAATTTGCACACCTGGTAAGCAGTTGTTGTAAACCTCTTCGCAGTGTCTACAGGGTGTACATTGTTGAATTCCTGACATGGCTTAGACTTGTTCTCCATTTTGTTCCACCTGTATATTGAGATGAGGAGCATGAAAACAGCATTATTACAAAAGATAAACATTCAGACATGGCAACTGAGAAATGTAATGTTATGGCACCTTTTTAAACCTCTAATCAAATATGTAAAAGAAGATACTCCGTCAAGCCAGCTGGATTGTGCCCTCTTTCGAAAGGAGTCTGTATACAGTACAGCAGACTTCTGAATTTGGAACAAACCAAAGACGGACTTAGTAATGTAGCATCACCCCTCCTCCAGGATCACGTAAAGAAGAATTTTCAACAGGACAGCATCTGGCAACTATAAAAAAAAGGTGTCAGTGCCATGGTTTTGTCTCAAGATGCACATCAGTAATGTGTTTTTTTTCTTTCTAAATGCATGTTTACAAAAGCTACTTCAATGTTCTAAATTTAACTACAGCCTAATCCTGGCTTAATCCAAGCCCTATCTGTGAAACTAGACCTAAAAGTTATAAGGAATTATGAACCGGTCCATTATATTTTGTATAGATAACAATAAAAAATAAAAAAATTGTTTTGCATTCACATGCTTACAACTTCAACTGGTACACAGAACAGTTCTGCACATGCATAGTATTAGAGAAAACACACCTCAATAGTGCAAAAAAACTTATTTTAAGAACTCTTAAGTTAATGTATATCACACAATCTCCTGAAAGACTTAACATGCAAAAATATATGGTTAGTGTTGCAAATGTATCTTCTATCATTCCAGTCAAACAACATTCTTTTATATTATTCAATAGACTGTTAACACGCTAACAAACGTTAATATTTAATGGTACGTCAAACGTAATTTGAAGTTAATGGTAGGCCCCTAACAAGGTACACAAACAACGTTGCTACCACTAATTAGATTTCATTGAACAATTAAACCAAAGTAGACACCAAGTCTACCAAGTCGTTCACCAAGATACCAATTAAAATCAAACTTACAATGCAAAAAAAACATTAATTACTCCGATGACCAATTTCTGAACTTACCGTTTGATGAATCGCAACCATTACTGAAGCGTTTGGGTGCAGTTATATCTGATTGGTTGCGCCCAGGTTGGTCGATACTGATTGGCTCCCACCGAATGGCAGGTCCCGCCTACCATCCGGCTGACAGTTACTGCCTTCCGGCTGTCAGTTACTGCCTTCCGGCTGTCAATGGCAGCCACTTCCTGCTGCCAGCTGCCGATTTTTTATCTGAACCCCTGCTGTAATGCTCTCCTGGTGGGCCTTCCTGCATGTACTGTCAAGCCTCTGCAATGGATCCAGAATGCAGCAGCGAGGGTTGTCTTCAATGAGACAAAAAAAGCTCCCGTTACTCCTCTCCTCATCAGGTTACACTGGCTAACAGTAGACGCTCGCATTAAATTCAAGGGACTGAATTAAAAAAAAAAAAAAAAAAAAAAAACCTGGATATGCGTTCTGACTAACTGAGACTTGTCATGGCACTTGTATACTGTTGTTGTTCTCTTGTTGACCTGACTGCTTCTATTGTTCTCATTTGTAAGTCGCCTTGGATAAAAGCATCTGCTAAATGATTAAATGTAAATACATACATTTATATATATAATATATATATGTATATATGTGTGTATATGTATGTGTATGTATGTATATGTATGTGTATGTATGTATATGTATGTATGTATATGTATATGTGTGTGTATATGTTCATATGGGCGATAGTTTTTTTTTAATGAATATTTCAGGCTACTATTTATATCAGTGCACAAGTGAAAGTCTACTATAATGTCTCTCAGTTAATTAGAGGCAATGGAACTTGTATATCCTAATATTACTACACTTACACCATATTTAATAGTATATCTGTATTTAATGATGTATAAAACTGGCTTGATATTTAATGTGAATTATCCGTATTTATATAATGACAACTGAGAATAAAAAATAAATAAAACAAATCTAGGTTAAAACTCATTTGCCAAGTAGAAATGTGATATTCATGTTAATCACTTTTATAAAAATAAAAAAAAAATTGTACCATTTCCCACAAAATCTTTTTCTCAAGATATTTATGAATATCAGCAATTTTTTGCTACAATAATGATTATAGTGTGTGCATGCATGTGTGTACACCTGTACCTGTGTGTGGGGACTTAAACCTGAATACACAATGACTCATGGGGACTTGTGTCACCGTGAGGACCTAAACTGAGGTCCCCATTGGGTAACAAGCTTATAAAGCATGCAGAATGAGTTTTGTTTGGTGGCTAACATTCCTCGAAATATGTTTTAGATAACAGATAACAGATTTTTCATTTTCGAGTGTTAAATTAAACAATATATTAGTCTGATATAAGTAGAGCAACATATATTAGAAAATCAGGTGAAATGTTAATATAAAATAACTGTACATTGAACTATTGCATTACCATGTGTTTTTTTTTTTTTTTTTTTTTACACAACAATTTTAGAACCATATATTATGTGAAAGCATATGAATATTGTAAGGTGGAAGCCGATGAGATGTGATACATGCAATCCATGTGCAAGCTTTTATTACACAGAAACAGGCATGGGTCAAACACTGGCTATATAGGGCAAGACAAAGAATGTTCCTAGGGCAATCGTTGGTCTATGATGAATGAACAATATCCATAGGCTGGGTCAAAACACGAGTAACAGGGCAAAGCAAGAAAAAGACTAAATGGAGCATGGGAATTGTAGTCCAGGGTTTACTGTGTAGTGTGAGTCTGTGTTGTGGATGATGACCTCTGGTCATGATTAAATGGAAGTTCAATGACCGGATCATGATAAATATAATCCCATTCAGTTGCCATAATATTATCATCAAAACATTACTGAATTTTGATAATGTCACAATCATTCATGGTTAGTAGATCTAAGTACTATTTGCATTTTAAGGATGCAAATAAAAAAATATATATTCAAAAAGGAAAGAAAATCTGCTCACTACCTTGGCCACAAGCTAGTGCACGTCATTATCGAGCAGTAGATAAATGATAGCATGACTATTACATAAAGGAATGTGACAGATTCATCAACAAAAATATATTGTTATATATACAAAATATATATACAAAAAATTATATTTATTTAACAGAGCCTTTAAATAAATATAAACAAACATAAACTATTTTATTTTTGCACTTAATAACTTCATTAATTCATTTTTTAAATAGTTAATATTTAATCAAAAACACTCTTGTAAAGATTTCATCTGATAACTGAAATTTTTTTAATAGGTGGGTAAAATATTTTTTAGTTTGACTCTTGTGAAGTGAAGAAGCCCAGCTGACACACATGCAGAAAAACACTTCCGCCACCCACAGATCTATGAGGAGGGATTTATGCATTTACTTTATGCTAACTAAGCCACCAGTCATATCGAGAAGCTGTGAAAAAGGACGTGTGATTTGACACTTTTGTCGCCCCCTTCTTGCATGACTTCTCACGCAAGAAGGGGGCGAAGAAAGTGTCACACATCTTATCTTAACCTATCTATTTGATGTTTTTGCGGTGTCATCTTCAATAACTGTTGCCATTGTGTGTACGATTTTGTCAAATGTCTTAAGTGCTATAGATTAGTGGGGTTTTTTGTTTTGTTTTGTTTTGTTATGAGCAAAAAGAAAGAAAAAAACTGCAATTTATAACATTTTAGCACCTCCAAGTCCCCGAATATTTCATAATCTTCAGTATGCTGACAAAAAAATTACTAGTACAATTTATATTACACTGCAATATAGCTAATCAATGAACTTACAATGTTATTTAGAAGTGCTTATAACTTGTAAAACAAAAACCAGGAACAACCAATAAACAGCTTTCTTGTAAGCACCATATATCACTGTAACAACGAGTAGTGCATAATAATTACCTCAAATGATATATAGGGAATTTGAATAATTAATCAGGAATATGATTAATATATATCTCAGATGACAGTTACATTAAATTTTATTGATTATGAAAAATAGCTCAATTGCCTATACCAATAAAATAATCACAGGGCACTGTAATTTACTCATTAATATGTCAATATTCCATTCTTCATATCAATTGTTGTGATATCTCTTACTGCAAATTACTGCAAATCAAACAGTGGTTTGTCCAGCAAACCAGATTGACCTATCAATTTTCAATAAAGTTATCACTTCTTATAATTCAAGGAAAAATATTCTCTGGCCATGAAAACATTATCCTATCCTTATGATAAATTTAGTTTCTAAATTTAAAGCTTGTAGCTAAAGATCAGACATCTCAGTGACTCGTAATGTGAGTGGGGTGGAGTCCAAGCCAATCATAGATATAGGGTTTTTAATAATTAAACTAATAATACATCGAAACTACAAATCACACAGAGTAAATATGCATACGACAATACAGACAGTAAACTTTTTACAATACATAACAGGATCCAAATAAGGGAGAGAGAAAAAGAGAGAGAGAGAGAGAGAAAATGGAGAAAGCGAGAGAGATCACAGAATGAGCTCAGGTATGAGGATCAGTCAGTAACCTTTCTGAAACCAACACGAATCAAATAATAGCAACACTTTAAAGCAGCATTTAAAATCTTCATAGAAAAGTCATACTTGCAAAGTGTCCAATGTGCGTGGGCTGGAGACCGACGCGCGTGTGTGTGAGCTGCTCTGGATCTTGGCGTGAGCGTGGAGCCACGTGGTCCTTTGTGGCAAGGGGTGTTCGTTCATCTTCCGGCTGTTGCGGGATCGCGCGGTATTTGAAAGGTTCAACAAACAATGTTCCAGAATTCGTCTTCCTTGTGTGGAGAGGCGAATAGTTGAATAAACTTAGTAAAGAAAACAAAACAAAACAACGAAAACGAAAGTTTCCGAAGGAGCCATGATAATGGCTTCCACCTCTCAATCCCTGTGCTGAGGGGGACGGCCATATGGGCACGAGCGGGAGCGACGTTGGTCGCACAGGAGAGCAGCATGTCAGAGAACAAAGAGGAGAAGAAGAGAAGAGAGGGCGGATCTTGTCCGGTCGGTTCTTATGGCTTGGGATGGTTCACGCGTCTTTTCGCGTGAACAACCAATGAACGTCCGCGATCTGAAGCGGGGGAAAAGTTTCTTTGTCTCTGTGGAAACACTTACCCTAATGATTTAGGTTTTGTCAGATTTCATCAGGGATATTCTAGCAAGTTCGTAATTCCAGAATAATACATTTTTCATTACTTTGCTTTAGATAAATGGGTCTGTCAAAGCATGACGATTACAGGAACACCAAACAGTACATGTATATAACTGATAGAAACACGAAGTTACATTCAAATGCAGAATTACACACATTTAAAGATTAACACACGCTAATAAATTGCAGATAGTCCCAATTTATATGGGAAACATCTAATGTACCAAAAAGAACAATACTATATACATTTAGACTACATTTGAGCACATTTTACCATTCTTTTGTAAGGGTTAGATTTCCTGTGCTGTTGCCTCGTGGGGTCATAAAGTTTTATGAAGCTGCAAAGGAGTGGGGGTTACATAAACATGGCTCTATTTGAGAACATTAAAATGAGGAGAGACATTTCCCAAAGTATAAGCTAGCAACTTATACTCTTCACATAACAAGGATTAACCATTTAATGCAATCCATAACATATTTAAAATACATAGTATTAATAAAAATGGCAAAGTTAAGGAACTTTAAGAAAGGTTTCTTTTTGTCTCCAGTCTCTTCAGGAATGTGGTTGGGGGTTGCGTATCTCCTTTGAGGCTCGCACGGGTATCGTAAATAATTTAAGTCCAGCCAAGCTGGCGCCAGGCCAGGCATTTAGTGCAGAAAGGTTTCATTTGTATGCCTGAATTTAACCGATGAATCGATGACCTGCATATGTGTTACATCACTAAGATGGCAGTATAAACCAAATTAAAAGAAAATATATTCACAAATTTAAGAGTTTTGTCCGCAAGAAAACACAACCTTTTTGCACTTCTCCCCTCAGGCAGACGTTACAGATCTCAGTGCACTAGAACATCTAGGCATAACTATAAGGTTGTTCCTGGTTGGTGTTTGCCGTTCTCTGCATTAGGAGTCATGTACCACCCTGTTGCAGTCTCTTCGCAACCAAGGTCTGCTCATCCATCTGAGACCCACGATTTTGACCATCCGCTCTGTATACTCTTTGCCTTTGTGCAATTAACTGTTTACTGCATTTACTTTCTTATCTCCTCATATATCCTCCTTATCTGGCACTTTCCTCCAGGTTAGACTGCAATGGGCTACTTCTCATCACAATTGCTCTGCCTTGCTGGACTCAGGAGCTGAAGGGAAATTCCTGGACATTACTCTTGCTCACAAACTTAAGATTCCTGTTGTTTCATTCACCCAGCCCATCTTGGTCAATGACCTCAGCGGACAAGCATTACCGTCCCTCAATCATTCTACCAGACCAGTGAGTCTGACCACTTCAGGCAACCTTCTGGAAGAGATCCAGCAATTATTGCTCCTGTAGTTCTTGAACACTCTTGGCCTTAGCTTCACAATCCTCAGATTAACTGGCAACAGGGCAATGTGTTGTCTTGGAGTGAACATTGTCATGCTGTTTGTCTGGTCTCTGCATATTTGTCTGTGCATTGTTTTGTGTTAGAGGATGAACCCATAGACCTGTCTAATGTTCCCACAGAGTACCTGGACCTGAAGGGAGTGTTCAGTCATTTTGAGCGGCCTCTCTTCCTTATGATGGTGCCATAGACTTATTGCCACATATGTCTCCACCTAAAGGCAGGTTATATTCGCTTTCTGCTCCAGAAAGGGAGGCCATGGAGAAATATATTTCTTATTCTCTGGCAGCCAAACTCATTTGCTTTTCTTCTCCAGCACGTTCAGGTGTTCTTCTTCATTGAAAATAAGGATGGTTCCTTGCACCCCTGTATCGACTATCGGGGCCTGAACAACATCACGGTTAAGGACACTTATCCTTTGCTGTTGATGTCTTCAGGCTTCAAGTGGACTTTCACAATGTATATAATTTGGTCCGCATCAGGGAGGGGGATGAGCGGAAAACACTTTGAATATCAGGTTATTCCAGGCAGTCTTCCAGGCACTTTTTAATGACATGCTGAGAGATATTGTTGACCAGTTCATTTGTCTACCTGGATGACATATCAATATTTTCTTCTTCTCTCCTGGATCATTTTCAGCATGTCAGATGAGTGTTTCAGAGCCTGCTAGAGAATGGGCTTTTTGTCAAGGCAGAGAAATGCATTTTCATGCAGAGTCTGTGCCCTTTTTTAGGATATATAATTTCCTCTGAGTGAGTGCGCATGGATGCCAAAAAGATTCAGACTGGGGTAGATTGGCAAACCTCAGATTCCCACAAGGCCCTGCAGAGGTTTACCTGCATTTTATTTGCAATTATAGCCAGCTAGCCATCCCTTTGACTGCCTTGACCTCCACCAACATGATGTTCAGGTGGGCTGAATCAGCCATTGCTGCTTTTTCTAACCTCAAGAGCCACTTTGTTTCTAACATTCACATTCTTTTTGCCCCAGTACCTCCTGTCAGTTTGTGGTGGAGGTCGACACGTCAGAGTTGGGGGATGGGTGTGGTTCTCTCCCAGCTTTCTTCAGACGTTGAGGTCCATCCGTCCGCATTTTTTTTTTTTTTTAGCATCGTTTGTCTCCAGCTGAGTGAAATAATGAAAATGGTAATAGAGAGTTGTTGGCTGTCAAGCTTGTTTTGGAGGAATGGCACCAATGGTTGGAAGGTTTGGGGGTGCCTTTCATAGTCTGGACCAATCACAAGAAGCTGGAGTACATCAGGAGCGCCAAACGTTTAAACTCCTGGCAGGCTCGGTGAGCTCTTTTTTTTTCAGTCGTTTTGTTTTTTCTCTCGTACCATCAAACCCGGTGATTTCTCTCATTTTTGTCTTTTCTGAGCGTTCTCTCCCAAGTCCATTTTGCCCAAGAAACTTGTTGTTTCTATGGTAACTTAGGAGATCAAGTCAATGGTCCGCTCTGCCTTACAGGGGGTAACGCCTCAGTCAGATTGTCCACCTAGTTGTTTATTTGTACTCTGAGAGTATATGGTCCAACATTATCTGGTGGGGCCATTGCTCCAAGGTGGCTTGTTACCACGCAAGACACCCAATAATCGCATTGTTATTAAAAAGTCTCAACCTTTTGTCAATTTGATGATAACATACAAACAATACATGTCTTTTTATGATCTTTAGTTTGTAGTGAGAGAATTTATTCAGTATCTGCATATGAATCAATTATATGTTCCTCTTTAATATTTGCAGCATGAAATAAACATGAATATTTGAAAAATCTAAACAATTAATACAAACAAATTGTCTCATGAATCGATCAATCAGAGTTAGAGATAAAAAAAAAACTTTTTTTAACTTCAAAATATAAACATTTTGTTATTTTAATTAATTTTGGCACAGTGGCACAAAAAAAAAATACTTGATTTATTTCTTAAATAAAGTAATGTTTACTCAGTCAATATTGTAAAATTAATTTGACGAACCTGACTTGCCATCTCCTCACTGGATGTGGGATTAGAGAGAAATGCATCTTTAGGACTACACATAAAACTCTAAAAAATGTGAGTTTTTGTTTTCAATTTTAATTATTTCATTATATAATAGTAATTTAAAATCAAAACTAATTCTATAGTTATTCTATACAAAATCATTCTATAGATATATCTATCATGTTGGTGAAGTGCTCCTGCTCAAGGCCAAGAGGACAGAAAGTGCATCCTGTTTGTTTTCCTTATTAAAAAAAAAAAAAATGTTGATATTGTGAGTGCACACAAATACAGGTGCATCTCAGTAAATTAGAATGTCACGGACAAGTTAATTTATTTCAGTAATTCAACTCAAATTGTGAAACTTATGTATGAAATAAATTAAATGCGCACAGACTGAAGTAGTTTAAGTTTTTGTATCTTTTAATTGTAATGACTTTGGCTAACATTTAACAATAACCCACTAATTCAACACTAATCATCCACTAATCTCAACAAGTTACAATATGATGACATGTCAATCAGCTAATCAACTCAAAACACCTGAAAAGTTTTCCTGAGCCTTCAAAATGGTCTCTTAGTTTGGTTCACTAGGCTACACAATCATGGGGAAGACCGCTGATCTGACGTTGTCCAGAAGACAGTCATTGACACCATTCACAATGAGGGTAGGCCACAAACATTAATTGCCAAAGGAGCTGGCTGTTCACAGAGTGCTGTATCCAAGCATGTTAAAAGAAAGTTGAGTGGAAGGAAAAAGTGTGGAAGAAAAAGATGCACAACCAACCAAGAGAACCGCAGCCTTATGATGATTGTCAAGCAAAATCCATACAAGAATTTGAGTGAACTTCACAAGGAATGGACTGAGGCTTGGGTCAAGGCATCAAGAGCCACCACACACAGACTTATCAAGGAATTTGGCCAGAGTTGTCGTGTTCCTTTTGCCACTCCTTACTCCTTACTACTTACTACGTCACGTCTATGCCTCATCTGCATCTTAAAATTAATGGATTCAATTGCAAAAAAATCAACAAAAATTAAGATTTGTCAGTGAGATGTTCAGTGAGATATTCAGTGAGTCTAATGTATGTAACGATGATATTAAAGAGCCAGTCGGAATGCCATACTTATCATGCCTCTGTGTCATGAGAGGAGCTTTAAAGCCGAAGCAGTGGACTGAAGTTCAGCCACAGCATGTATGTATGTAGCCACGTACCATTAGCATTCCAGGAACAGTTTAATCTTTGCTTAACTGTTGATACATGTAAACGAGAACTCCATGAAAAACACATCTCTTCAGAGCCATTTCTACACCAGCACCATGATATTTTCTAGCAGTATACAACTTAAAAGGATACTTCACCCAAAAATGAAAATTATTTCATCATTAACTCACCCTTGTGTCTTTTCAAACCTGTATGAAGTGCTTTCTTATATTAAACATAAAAGAAGATATTTCCTCTGCCTCGGTCGCCTGAGCCTTCAGCTCCGCCTTGGCCCTCTGGAACCTTAGTGTCACCCTGGCTCTCCATCTACTTGGCTCCATCCTGGGCTCCTTATCCATTGACTCAGTCTCCATCATTGTCGTCTAGGCTAACTCTACCATGGCTCCTCCCTCCCTCAACTCTGCGCTGTGGCTTCATCCTGGCTGGTCTCTTGACAAAGATCTGGCTTCTCCTGTTCCTGGCTTCCCCTTGGCTCCACCTCCACTCCTCCATGGACTTTTTTCATTAGCCGTGTTTCCATTATCGAGCTAAGACCGGGCGTGCTAGTGTGTGCCAGGGCCAGTCGTGTTTCCACAGTCACTTCCGGGGCTTGATCGTGCCTCGCCGGGGCTTCCTCGGGGCCAATGGCCAGGGTTTTTTGGCCCGACGAAAACCTTGGGCCAAAGCGGGCCAGCCGGGGCTAGAGGAGGGGTTACGAACAAAGGCGGAGTTTCTCCGTGTCTAGAGAGCGTCAGCACTGGGGATCATTTCAGAAAGATAAAAGCTTTAACACCAGCATTAAAGACGTTTTAAAATAAGTTGAGCTCAAAACTCACTATTAGTTAGCAGCAAGTGTTTGAAATAACTTGATCCGATGTGGATTATAATCACTAAACAAGGCAGAAATATTTATAAGCGATGTAAAAGACTATGCACGCTAAACATTAACGTTACCATAGTAAACATGTTAAATATGACCGCTTTGAGAAATCAGACGTCAGCTTCTTATACTCTATCACAATTGTGTATTTATTAAGTAACATTTTATTTGTCGTCTCGTTTCAAGAGTTTAGCTCCACGTTGCATATCATCAAAATATAATAATGATTTTTGTTCGGGAGCTTTTATAAAAATAGCGAGTCTGCACTGCAGATCATTTCAGAAAGATAACAGCTTTAACACCAGCATTAAACACTTTTTTTTTAAATAAGTCGAGCTCAAAACTCTCTTTCAGTCAGCAGCGAGTGTTTGAAATAACTTGATCCAATGTGGATTATAATCACCATGCAAGGCAGAAATATTTATAAGCGATGAAAAAGATATGCACGCTAAACATATTACCATAGTAAACCAGACGTCAGACGTCAGCTCCTTATTCTCTATCACAGTCGTGTATTTATTAAGTAACTTATATTATCTGTCACAAGCCTCGTCTCGAGAGTTTATCTCACGTTGCCTATCATAAAAGAATATAGTCTAATAATGTTTTTTGTTCGGGAGCTTTTATAAAAATAGAGATATTCTCATTCATTCTAAATGTGACGGCTACTGTGGCTAATAAACAGAAACAGGCTCGACTGAATAAGCAGACTATTTTCATAAGCGTTAAAAATAAATAAATAAATAAAATAGAAATAAGTGTGTTTATGTGTGATTAATTTTGAGTCCTGATAAATTAAATCAATTCTATAGTTAAAACAAAGATGTTTTTGAATTTGAATAAATAACAAACCATGCAAACAAACGGCCGCTTTTATCATGTTCGTTTAGTGATCGCACATGTTCCAGTGACTTATTTCTTAGTTTTCTGATAACTTCTCTTTGATGGTGAAATGATGGGGTTGCATGACGTTGTTCTGAGAGGCGTGTAAAGGGCGTGTTTTAGTGACGTACAGTGGTGCTTCAAGCTCCACTGTGGAAACCCTGCGCTATTCTGGCCTCGTGCTACTGGCCCGGGGCTCGGCCCGCTTTAAGCCCTGGCTCGCACTGGCCCGACAGTGGAAATGCGGCTATTGAAAGACTTACCTTGCTGCTATTCTTACCCCCTGTGTTTCCTCCAGTGTGTTCTCCTTTGTCCATCCTAGCCATAGGCTCCATGGATTCCCCAGTCTGTCTTTCATCTGAGGTGTGTGCAGTCTTCCTTCCAGGATATCCTGTGAACCCAATTTACAATATTACTTTCCTCACCTTCTGTAAAGATGGAGATATTGACTTTAATACTTAGCAGTACCATCGACCACACTTGCTGAAAATAAACAACACTTCTGCTTTTCTAACTCTCTGTGTGAGTCTCCTTCCATAACACTAAGCAGATGAGCTGAAAATGGACAAAGTATAGCAGCATTTTATATCATTGTAAGCTTATTCCAATTTAATTTGCATACCTTAAAAGGCATAGTTTTGCTGAAGGATATATTAGCAGTCACATGATTTGGTGTTGCTTGGTTTCACACTAGAAGAACAGAAATTATATGAAGTCAAAGTGTTATTTTCCAAATCACATGACATGCAACATTTAACAAAGCTTAAAGAAATGTTTAGCACTTGCTGGAATTAACCATTTTTATAATAAGTTGAAAATATTAAAGGCATTTGAATGAAAATGTACTGAACTGTGAGCTCACACCATCTCATCACACACTGCTGCTGTTCAGAAGCTAGTTCATGAGCAAATTCCTCATGATACATGGTGGTAAATTAGTTTTCATGCAGTTTTTTCTCATATTAGATCAGCATTGATAGAGCAAAAAAGAGGGGACAAAGTTACTGATTCTCCAAGAAACATACATTTGGTTGGTTATTGTCTTAAAAGTTCAATATTAGCATGAGAGGAACACAAAAACTCACTGTAGCTGCTCCGGAGCTTAACTTTCTCATTTACTCTGTGTATTTAATAGTTTCAGACCTCTCTAAAGCAGGTCACTTTGTATTTTATTACCTTATGCTACTCATTTTTATTGGTTTTAATATCAAATTCTCTACAGATGATGCAGATTTTTACTTAAATATGTTCTGAGGGCAGAAAAGAAAATGATTGGTTTACAGATTCAACCAATGAAATTGAAGCAGAGGCGGAGTCAGGAAATTTGAACATGTGAAAGGAATACTTCAGACAAATATGTTACTGATGCTTTGTGGGAGGTAGTGGTGGAAATTGTGATTCTTTCAAGTGATTCGTTCATTTTCAGTTCGTTCACTGAAATGATTCGTTCTGAATCGTTCACTGATTCCTTCAGGGACCATTTCTTCATTCAATATATAAAGTCTATTTAAGTTGTTCAGATGAACAAAGCACAAGGTTTTCTTGCATAATTATCATTTTAACTGTTTGGTCAGACAGTTCATATATATAAGCCTATATATTCACATTCATAAATCGGGGTTTAAAATGGAATTATGTTCTGTAAGCGTATGTGCACAGTTGTTACAAACATGCCAGGTTCCACCTCCACACAATCACTATGCACACCCTCACCGAAGTTCCAAATCACACCCACCTGATCCTCATCACGAACCCATCACCGCAGCACCATATAAGCCACACACACTCCAGATCATTCCTGTATGGTTATGATAAGGACTAATTTCTTCTTCTACTCTCTCCAGTGATTCTCCAAGATCCAGTTCCCCTGTGTGAATGAGATCAATATCTCTTGATCTCATTCAGACTCATGAAATTCATTCAGTGAAGGGAGTATTCGTTAACTACATTCAACAAATCACATGCTTCGTCACATGTCATACTCGAAGGCTACTGGCTCAAGGTTGAGTAACTCTTTGACAGGATGAAAGGGTTCACAGATACCTGGTTCACCGAGCTGCACATGCACTGCTAATAGTGCCACGCTGCTGTGGATGGAGGAATTTCAGTGAACGAGAAATATGAGTCAGTGGATTACGTGAACGAGAAAGATTTGTTCACCTAAAATATTCGGTTAAAAAGAACGACACCTCACTAGTGGGAGGCATTTATTACAAGGTAAGTTTATTTACCATGTGTTCTCATGAAAAAAATTACATCTCTAACATTTTAAAAGATAATTAGGGAACAAAGATACACAAAACAAATAATCATGGACTAAATATCATATAGCATGCATTTTCACTTGACTGCTTCATCAGTTGATTGCACCAAAGCTGGTTATGAGGTAACTGGAGTAAAACATGCTTTTCCAATGCTTTCACGCTGTCTGTGAAACTGATATGAGCGAAAAAAGAACTCATTCATATCTCCTTGATATTACATCAGTCAGTTTACGTTAGTATTAGCATTAGCACTGCTCTCAGGGCAGGAGAACTCCATATCCATTTTACTGTTATTTTACTAATGTATGAAAGTTGTTTAGGTGCAGATCTTATACTAGGTGACAACCGCTACAGATTGTTCAGGCAGAACAATAAATCACTTGGTCCATGTCCACAATAAAGTTCTTTACTGTTGTCTTTTGCTTCATACATCAGTATGGGTGTGGTTCTATAAATGAACAATAATAACAATAATGAATATACAGTAGATACAATGAGGCAGAAACATTATACCGAACAAAATAAAGTAATGCAATAGCATAAAGATAAGGACACATTTATACAAGTCCAGCAGCTGTACATTTACCTCGGGTTTATGCGCATATTCACTTCAAATAAACTAATATTACATTAAATAATATTCAAGAAGTAACATTTAAAGTCTAATTCAGCAATTTTTATGCTGATATGAATGTGCGATCAAGCTTATGTGGGCATTGATTACCTCAAAGGAATAAACAAACTTTAAGAATTGCAATATAACATAGCAGCAACTAAATCTACCAACATATGAAAGAGTATATAAATACTTACTTTTAAGATGTACGGACACAGTATGAACAAAATGAACTAGAAATCGGACTCGGAGATCAGCACGGAGATCTCTACAAAACTGCCGTGAGATTTAGCACAAAGTTACATGTCTGGGCAAGAACACATTTCTCCCGATCTAAACCAATGAAATTACAAGAATGATAGTCAGGTGATTCAGAAATAATATGTTTATCCTAAAATGCAACAAATTAAATGTCCAGCAGAGGGACATTAAATCTTAGCCTTTTGTACAGCCGCCCCCAAATTTGTTTAACAAATTTGTAAATAAAGAAAAGGCTCATTAATCTTTGTTGGTGTCATCAGGTAGGGCAGGCAGTTTAATCAGATGAGACACAGGTCTTGTCTAACTTTTGTCTTTGACATTCACTACAGCTGTACGAACACGTACATCTTGTCCGGGAATGACTTTGGCTACTGTACCTATTTGCCACAGGGCTCTGTGACGCCATCTCCTACGACTGAGCATTTCTGATTCCGGATAGACAACTTGTGGTAATGCAGAGGTTGGACGTCCCATAAGGAGGGAATTAGGTGTCACAGGGTCTATATCTGCTATATCTGAGGAAACATATCCCAACAGCCTGGAGTTTAAT
The DNA here is from genome assembly GCF_023724105.1 of Carassius gibelio. Classification (NCBI taxonomy): domain Eukaryota; kingdom Metazoa; phylum Chordata; class Actinopteri; order Cypriniformes; family Cyprinidae; genus Carassius; species Carassius gibelio. The sequence goes on from NC_068414.1 coordinate 14,025,861, forward strand.
ACTCCCTCCACTTCCACAAGTACAGTGATCAGTACTTCCTCTGGCATGGATTGAGAACCAAGGGAGATGTGCAGTGCAGTCTTGATAGACCTAACCTCTCTCTCCCATGATCCTCCAAAATGCGGTGCATTTGGGGGGTTTAGACGGAAATGGATCTGCTGAGAAGCCAGATGTTCTTTCTAGGCTGGGTGAAGTCTACTGAAGGCATTCTGGAGTTCTGTGCTACCTCCCTTGAAGTTTATACCGTGATCAGAGAGCACATCATATGGTTTCCCTCTGCGAGCTATGAACCTTCTTAACGACATAAGAAAGGAGTCTGTGTCAATGCTCAATAGAAGTTCAATATGAACAGCTTTGGTAGTAAGGCACTTGTACAGTATTCCCCAACGTTTTTCACATCTGCGTCCAAACTTAACCTGGAATGGACCAAAACAATTAATGCCTGTCGAAATAGAAAGCTGGACAAAACAGTCTAAGATTAGACTGGGGAAGATCTGCCATCATGGGGATTTATGGCTTCCCTCACCATTTCTTACATTCAAAGCAGCTGCGTTGGTGTTTTTTAACTGCCTCTCTGCCTCTTATGATCCAATATTTCCGTCTTAGTTCTGTGAACACACGCTCGGGTCCTGAATGTGAAAGGAGGTTGTCGTAATGTTGAATCAGAAGCTTTACAAGAGGGTGAGCAGGATCTAAGACAATGGGGTGAAGAGTTTTGCGTCCAAGTGCTTACATCTGCTGAGGCGTCCACCTACTCTGACTAATCTGGCTTTGTGATCATATTCTGGGGCTAGAGTAAGAAGACGACTAGAGTGAGATACAGATTTACCTAACTGAAGTTGGGCTATTTCTTCTGGGAAGCTTTCAACTTGAGCATGTCTCAGAAGTTCCTGTTCAGCCTGTGTGTAGTCATCAGCAGAGCGTTCACTGTCGTCTGCCACCCCATGAAGGTAAATAACAGTAGCCTTATTCAGATCTTGAAGTGAATTGTATTGAGAGATATCTGGAATATCAGTTTGGCTGGAGGATAGCTCTCCACAGAAAGTAGAACTGCGGTGTTCTTGAATATCATCACCTAGAGCCTCAAGTGGCTGTTTGGGCCAAATACTAACTGGCTGAGTTAAGAACTGTGGACCTTGATTCCAGCGGCTTTGTGTTGTAAGTTTAGAGAGAGTGAGGCCTCTGGTAATGTCGTCAGCTGGGTTCAGCTCTGAATTGATATAGCACCAGGCTTTTGGGTCTGTAAGATCCTGTATCTCAGCCACCCGCGTTCCGACAAACACCTTGTAGTTGCATGAGTCCGACTGTAGCCAAGTCAATACAGTTGTGGAGTCAGTCCAGTATAATTCTTGATAAATTTTGATGGTCAGTTCTTTTCTCAGAGTTGCAGCTAGCTGAGCGCCAGTCAGGGCAGCACAGAGTTCGAATCGCGGTTGTTGTCGTTTGGGTGCTACTCCCGATCTCGCAGCAACAAATGAAACCTGAGTTTCGTCATGTTTATCACTTGTGCTGATATATGCAACTGATCCGTAAGCACGTTTCGATGCATCACAGAATACATGAAGAGTGTGACTGCTAACTGACAGATCAGTATTTGGTTTGATATAGCATCTTGGGAATGTAACATGTGGTAATTGTGACAGCTCACTTTGCCAGGTCAACCAGGCCTGAAGTAGATCTTTGGGAAGATCTGGGTTGTCCGATTCACTTTTTTTGTCCCATAAACGTTGAATGATAATTTTGGCTCTTGTTGTGAACAGAATTAAAAAGCCTAATGGGTCATATTGGCTTGCAAGGGTTTTGTAGAGGTTCCTCAGTGTTGGTAGAGAATTTTCCTTTTTTTTTTGTATCTGTAACCAAGAACATCCGAAGAGCACTGCCATCGTAGGCCCAGAGTCATTTCCTGTGGGTCTGCTCCACTTTGAGTGAACCAAAGGTGACTGTTTACAGATTTCAGCTCATCCGGGAAATTAGCGATTACTGATGGAGTGTTGGTGGCATACTGTCTCAATTCAAAGCCACCCTCTGAAAGGAGTTTCTGCATCTTGGTTACAAGAGTCTGTGCTTCATCAGCTGATGAAAAACTTTGCAGCCAGTTGTCAACATAAAAGTTGTGCTCTACTGAGACATGCGCATCCTCGTCTGGTTTGCTGTGGTCATACAGATGTTTCTGCAAAGCAAATGTTGCACAACATGAGCTACAGACTAGGCTTGGGCGGTATCCAAATTTTGATACCGTCAAACCTCCTCCCTATTTTACCTCGGTATATGGTATTACCGTAAATAATTAAAAAAATATGACGTAAGGCTGAGACAGCATCACCAAACTGTTGGCTTGTGCCTAAACCATTCAGAAACTGAATACCAAACACTAATACTGAAACAATAACAAAATGACATGCACAACAATATTAACAACTTTTATTAGCAACAAATAGCAATAGTCAAACATAATTAAATTAACATAAACATACAGAACAGTTTTTGCGCAGACATGCACACACAAATCAATAAAATCACTAGGGGTGTGCACAGATATTATTATTATAATATTCGTTCGGCTCTAATTATTCGATAAATAAAAATTATATTCGAATTTCGACATATTTTTGCTTGCCATAAAGAAAAGAAAAAGGGAAAAAAGTCCACAAAATTTTTCGAATGTGATATTTGCGGAAAAATGCCCATCCATAAAAATCCCACTGCACGAACAACTTTTAATAACAAAGAGCAGCTTATAAAAAAAGAGCGAATAGACCCACAACACTCAACCAGAATTTAATTAAAATTATATATATATATATATATATATATATATATATATATATATATATATATATATATATATAATAAAAAAAATATTGAAAAGCAATATGTTTAAATAAAAACAACTTCTTTCCAGTCTTCTTTCCAAAATAGTTTTTAATGAAAACCAAATATAAATACCCGAATCCATTAAATAAAAAATAAACAGTGCTAATAGGAACGAATGGCAAGTGGCATACAATCTAGTCAAGAGTTTTCGCTAGGGCACGTTGTGGACCGACAACTTTACCTGCGGTGCTGAAAACCTGCTTCGATGGTGCGCTTGTGGCACAGACGCACAGGTACTTTCGTGCCACTCGCAACATCTGGGGAAAACACCAGGCAGCATTTTTCCATGAATGAAGTGGGTCCTCGTCTCCTCGAGTAACTGGCTCTAAACAGTAGGCTGTTATTTCAGCTCCGATTCGGTCCTCTACGTTGCCGATGCCGACAGCACCTGCCATTGCATCGCCTTTTTTTTTTTTTTTTTTTTGCAGCATATTCCCAGAGTCATCTTTTTCGTGAGGGCACAATTTGCAAATAGCCTCGTCCTTATTTACCACCTCTCCCTTCTCGTTCGGTCGAAACCCGAAATACTGGCAAACTGCAGAATTTATGTTCTTTTTTTTTAGATCAGGTCACTCGGTGCGCAACTCGCCATCTTTTCCCCTCCTCTCTCTTTTCCTCGTCTCGTAGTCAAGCGATGACAACCACGCATACACATTTTTAGGCATTAAATAAATTAAATTTAATATTTAATCCTTGTCTCCTATATAAGTGCATTGTTTTTTTTTATTGTTTTTTTTTATTAAAGGTATGACGGTATTGGAACTGATACCGTTGCTATTTTTAGATCCCGCGGTATACCATATTAAAGTGTAAAAAAAGTGAAAGTGAAGTGACATTCAGCCAAGTATGGTGACCCATACTCAGAATTTGTGCTCTGCATTTAACCCATCCGAAATGCACACACACAGAGCAGTGAACACACACACACACACTGTGAGCACACACCCGGAGCAGTTACCGTATTACCGAACAAGCCTACTACAGACTGTTCCAAAAGGCAATACCTGCCACTCAAAAACAGTGGACGCTGTTCCCTGTTCCAAGTTTCTCCAAAGGAAATGGAGAAAGGGTTTGTCTTCATTCAGCAGACCCACCTGGTGGAACATTCCTTTTATATCGCTGCTGATAGCGACAGCATTTTTTCTGAATCGCAGAAGTACTCCTAAGAGGGTTGGTCCAAGTGTAAGGCCAGGCAGGAGGTTGTCATTTAAGCTTGTTCCTTTGTGCTTAAATGAGCAGTTGAAGACAATTCTGTGTTTTTCATTGTGTTGAACAATGTGATGTGGTATGTACCATGTTTGATGGCTTTCCTCTGCCTCCTCTGGTGTCAGTTTCGAGATGTAACCAGCATTTTCAAGTTTTTGCACTGCATTAATGTACACTGATGCAAGATCTGTGTTCTGCAAAAGGCATTTTTATGTGCTCCTTAAGTGGGCTGTTACTGCTTCTTTAGTTGATTGTAAAGGTGGAACATTTATTTGCCATAGGAGGGGTGTTGCATACCTCTGAATGCCTCTAACTGCCAGCCTGATTGTTTTCTCCTCTAGAATTTGCACTGCTTCTTTGTCTTGCCTTGATCTTGTGATCAATTTCTCACTCCTGTACGGAAGTGTGTCCATTTGTCACAATTTCTGTACATTGTTGAACAGTTCAGCTTCTGGTGACAAAGTGGAGGTTAATAAACACTGCTGTGGTGAGAGCTGACTGGAAAGGAATTTTGAGGGGCCCTGCAGAGTCCACCCGAGTCTGGTTTTCACAGCAGCAGGACCACCAGGAGGTCCAAGACGTACTGGCTCTGTGGCTGTGATTAAATGCGGGTAATCTGAGCCAATGAGTAAGAGTGGTTGAGCCTGTTGCAGTTGGGTAATAGGCAGACCTTGTAGATGTCTGTATTTCTTTTGCAGCAACTTAACAGGGTAAGTATATTTTGTGAGGTTCAGTTCTTTGGCTGTGAAAGCTCTTTCAGTGGTAAAGGATTTTGTTTGGCTGAAATACAGAGGCTACTGAGAATGAAACAGCCGCCCCATGAACAATCCATATGTCTTGTCTCACAGTACGGAGGGCTATATCTTCAGGTAGTCCTTGAAGATCAAGTTGCTGTGCTGCTTCATACAGTAACATTGTCCTATCTGAACCGTCATCCAGTATGGCCTATGTGTCAAGTTCCTTCTCACCATTTCTCAAGATCACTCGGCTGACCTTCAAAAGAACTTTTCTGTTTGCAGTTGGTCTGTCCAGATACAAAGTATCTACTTCTGAGTTCACAAGACAACTGTTTTCTGCTGAAGCTTGTGTTTCATGTTTAACTTTGGCACTGAAGTCATGCAGTATTTCTAAATGTCTCTTTCCACATTTTTTGCATTTGGCTTTAAGATTACATTGTGAGATCTGGTGATCATGGCCACACTTAAAGACAGTAGCAAATCGTTGAACTGGTTTGAAGTTCCTTTGCTGGTCTCTCTGTGGCTGAGAGTAGACTCTGCTTACATTACTAGCATACTGTGTCTCATCCTCTTGTATTCTGAGCTCGTATTCAAGCCAGTCGCTAAGGTCTAGCAGTGTTGGAACTGGGATTTGAATGGGATTAACAAACCTTCTGAAATTTGCTTTAAGATCATGAGGCAGTTTGGCAAGAAGACGTGAAACATGAGACCCACATTTGAGTTCTGTCCATCCTTTAGCTCCAAGTTGGTCCAGCATTCTAACTAATGCACGCACTTTGAGGGCAAACATTCTAAAGGATTTAATGTCGCCACTCCTGATTTTTGGGCCATCCATCAATTCTGCAATTCTTTGTAGTGCAAGTGGATGTGGTTGACCATAAAGTGCAGTTAGAGACCTCATAGTGTTGGTGTATGGATACCTGCTGTTGACATATGAGTCTGCAATGAGCAAAGCATTCTCCTGTTTCAGATGATCAACGAGTATTTGGTACTTAAAATGCTCTGTAGCTTCAACAGATAGCAAATTCTCCAATTTTGAGTTGTGCAAACTCTCTGGGATCCTCACTGCTAAAATTAGGAATGGTGGGAATGGGACCTCTGTAGGTGGGCTCTACATGAGGATAAGTTGGAGAAGGAGGACGCACTGGGTGGTATGGATGATATGTTTCAGACTGAGCATAATCTGCGTACTGTTGTGGGGTCAAGAATCTTGATTTGTCTGCAGGAGTAGGAGCTGATCGACCATAGCAGTCTGAGTGTCTCTCATAGCATGCATGGTGAGCTAATGTATCCCTTGACATAAGTCTCTCATCTTGGTATACTGGACTTGTAACTAAATAACCATGATGATGTTGCTGATAACCATGTGGTTCGGTGGAAGGGAAATAGCTGACGGGTCTGCTGTTCAGACTATGATCTTTATAAGTCCCATAAGTAGCTGCTGTCTCTTGGCTGTAATCATGAGGCATAAACTGAACAGCTGAGGGAGATTGGCTGTGCTCTCTTTGGTCAGTGGACAGATAGTTATGGCCTCTGTGGTCTATGTTGTAATAACCAAGTTGTCTGTCTACATACCTAATACCAAGATGAGGATATGTAGCATCTTCCTGATTAGCTAACTTGTGCTGGGCTTGATCTGGTTCATAAGGAGAGAAAGGATGTCTTGAAGTTAGCAGATTTGCAGAGTCTGGTAGCCTCAGTTCTCCTAGGTTGTCAGTGAGATAATCAATCTCTTTGTGACTGACTGAATGAGAATGCAAAAGGTCTCTTTGTGGTTCTACAGGCAGTGCCCTCATGGGCTGAGGAAGATCGTCTTGATCTCTAAACATAACTGGCCTGTCCTCAGTCGCTGCTGTAAATGGACTTGAGGAGAGAACTTTATGATCTGCATCAATTATTCGCCTTGGAAAAGTCAGAGTACCCGGCTTTGGCTGTGGCAGTGGCTGCATCAAACCCTGATATGTCTCCACAAATTAGCTTCTTTCATTTGATCCAGTGCTCATACTTTTCATTGGTTCTGGTCCGCTTTCAATACATGGGAACTCTTTAAAGTCAGGCTTTTTACCTGGTTCAGGTCCAGTTGCACCATTTGCAGGCTGTTCATCAGAATGAAGTAGCTGACAGCTATGATGTACGCACACAGTATGAACAAAATGAACTAGAAATCGGACCCGATCAGCACAGAGATCTCTACAAAACTGCCGTGAGATTTAGCACAAAGTTACATGTCTGGGCAAGAACACATTTTGACTGACATTCATTTCTCCCGATCTAAGCCAATGAAATTACAAGAATGATAGTCAGGTGATTCAGAAATAATATGTATATCCTAAAGTGCAACAAATCAGCGTCATTAAATCTTAGCCTTTTGTACAACTAAACTATGTGATGCTCTGAGGGCAGGAGTACTCAATATTCATATTACTATTATTTTACTAAACTATGTGCTGCTCTCATTAAAGGAGTACTCATTTTTCACATCACTATTATTTCACTAATCTATGTGCTGCTTTCAGGGCAGGGTTACTCAGTATTCACATTACTGTTATTTTAATAAACTATGCGCTGCTCTCAGGGCAAGAGTACTCAATATGCATATTACTGTTATTTATAGTGTAACATGATGCTCTCAGGACAGGAGTAATCAGTATTCATATTACTATTATTTTTAGTGCATTATGTGCTGCTCTCAGGGCAGGAGTACTCAATATTCATATTACTATTATTTTACTAAGCTATGTGCTGCTCTCAGGGCAGTATTTTGAATCAGACGTTTGAACAAATTGATTGAATGAATGATTCAGTCAGTCACAAAGTTAAATTTTTAAGTATAAATTAATAATAAATTAATACATTTAGTCAGTTAAATTTCTGTATTCAAAACTATACATTTAAAGGGGGGGGTGAAATGCTATTTGATGCATACTGAGTTTTTTACACTGTTAAAGAGTTGGATTCCCATGCTAAACATGGACAAAGTTTCAAAAATTAAGTTTGTTCCCAAAATACTCCTTCCGGTTTGTCACAAGTTTCGGAAAGTTTTTTTCGAGTATGGCTCTGTGTGACGTTAGATGGAGCGGAATTTCCTTATATGGGTCCTAAGGCACTTCTGCCGGAAGAGCGCGCGCTCCCGTATAGCGAGGCTGAGCAGCACAGACATTTCACTGATCAGAGCGATTCACTGATCAGAGCGAGAGCATCGCGAAAAGTCACAAAAGAAGTGTGTTTTCGGTTGCCAGGGCAAGACAACCCTGCACAGATTACCAAAAAAAAACAGCATTAAGGGACCAGTGGATGGAGTTTATTTTTACAGAGCATCAACGGAGTTGTGCAAGTGTTTTTGTTTGTTCCCTGCATTTCGAAGATGCTTATTCACAAGGCCCAGTTTGACTACAGATTTGCGTATCTTTTATTTTTTAAGGATGATGCAATCCCAAGGAAAAAGGGTCACGATCGTGTGTTGGAACCGCAGGCGATGAGTAAAACTGCTTCAAATATCTCTGCCTCCTTGTTAGTGTGTCCCCTTCCATGCCAGAGACCCGGGGTTCTAGCCCCGCTCGGAGCGAGTCGTTGCTGCTGCTGCTTTCGTTCAGTTTCAGCCTCGGGATCTGATTCTGGATCATAAATAAACGGCTGAATCTGACTGTAAGCCATGGTTTGTTTTGGATGGTGGGTTTTCCCTCACGGTAATGTCAGAGCCTTTAATATGTTTTTCAACGGCTCTGGGTAATGTCACAGCTTCCACATGCTCTCAACGCAAAAGCCTATTCGCGCTCATGATTCTTCACACGTCACGCCTCCAGCCGGTCGTGTTTTTCCGGGAAAAATCGGTACAGACTATCTTTCTCTTATGAATATAATAAAACTAAAGACTTTTTGGATTTATGAAGGATGCACTACTACTCTATATGTACTCAAGATTAACAGGATATTGAGTGAAAACGAGGATTTCACCCCCCCTTTAAAGCAATCATCTCATTCTCATAATATTGCAGAGGTGGAAAGTAACGAATTACATTTACTCGCGTTACTGTAATTGAGTAGCTTTTTTGTGTACTTCTACTTTTTAAAGTAATTTTTAAAATCTGTAATTTTACTTTTACTTAAGTATATTTTGTTTGAAGTATTGTACTTCGCTACATTTTAAAACACATTAATTACTGAGTAAAAAAAATAATAATAATAATAATTCGCTCCCTGGAAACTACATCAGTAAATAATGGGCAGGAGAACAAACTGGCGCTAAAAACACAAGAAAGATGCAGACGGACAATACGGGCGTTAGTGGTGCAGACACCGCTGAAAACGAAACCCAGTCATATTCTGAAGTTGAACTCGAAGGAAATGAAGTGAACCCCTGGCCATATTTATGCTCTATGCAGTGTAAACTGTGCTTACCTAGAGAGACCAAACTAGCAGCTTATAAAATCTCGACATCAACCCTTCGCAAGCATGTAGAGGTAAGCTAAATAATTGCAACGTTGCATTGGTGGTTAAAATGAAGCTTTGACATTTTAGCAAGAGGTTTTGCACAAATTAGCCAAAAAGACTGGTGCGGAGTGTGCGATATATCTGGGATATATCGTCTGCTATAATATCATTGTTGTTTTAATAATGTGCGCGCGCATTTACAGTGCGTTTTTTCACTGTGTGATTCAGTCTGTTAAAATGCATTTAAACTGATCACAAAATTGAAGATATAGGGGCAGAAAATTTACATATATAATTTTCATATAGTAAATCAAAATCACAATGCCTCACAAAATGCCTTTTCCTCCAAAAATCATCATGATTATATATATATATATATATATATATATATATATTTATATATATATATATATATATATATATATATATATATATATATATATATATATACATATTTTACAACAGGTCAGTAAACAAGTTAATTAAGAGACTTTTATCAACCGTTTAAATGATTCGGTTCAATCGCAATGACTCACTTATTAACAGTGACTTGCTGATACTGGCCATTTTAAGTTCACAATTAAAGTATCTTTTGATTTGTTTTTTAAATAATTTATTTCTTATCATTTCAAATGAGTATTCAACATTTTATGTCTTGTATATCAAAAAATTATTCATGCATTTGTAACTGCAGGTTAAATGCATTCTTGTCCTGCACTAAACAGTGTGTAAATACATCTAAATGCCACTTCCGATGAAGCTTCTGCATTTCGTCTGCATTGGAAAGATGAGTTTGTTGATACTGATTTGCCTGGTAACAGCCCAAATGTCTTATTATTCTAAATAAACAATTTCTTTAATTAAAAACAACTAGTTTGAGATTAATAGGCCTGTGCCAGGGGTGTCAAACTCAGTTCCTGGAGGGCCACATAGCCCTGCAGAGTTTAGTTCTAACCCTGCTCCAGCACACATATCATGTAGTTTTCAAATAAGCCTAAATGATTAAATAAGCTGGATCAGGTTTGTTTAATTAGGGTTATATCTAAACTGTGCAGGACACAGTTGGTCCCATTTTTGCCTCCCCATCACTGTTAAAATGTAACTAAGTAATTTTTACTCTGAGTAAATTTTAAACAAGCTACTTTTTACTTTTACTTGAGTAGATTTTTAGACTGGTACTTTTACTTGTACTTAAGTAAAATTTAATTCATGTAATGGTACTTTTACTTGAGTAGAATATTTTTGTACTCTTTCCACCTCTGTAATATTGTTATTGTAAGATGCATTAATGCAATCTCGAAGACTTGTTAAAACGTTTGTAAATATTCCCTAATGCCACAATTGTGCTCTTCTGTGCCATGAAAAGATAAATTGTTGATGCTGATTTCATTTGACTGATAACGTATTCTTTCTGATTGTATTTTATTTTTTTTAGCTGAATTTGTTGTTTAATAAAAAAAAAAAAATGATAAAAGTTTAAAAATCTAAATGTCTGGGCACAAAAGATGACATACATTTAATAAAGTTTACATTTGCATTTCAAAGGTTAAAAAAAAACCTTTAAGTCAAGTATAACCTTATAATGGCAAGATACCAGTACCAGTAAATAAAGTGTTTTGAGGAATTAGATACAATTGCTATTCCTTCTAATTTTTTTTTATTAAATCATTATTTCAATTAAATTCAATTCAAGTTTATTTGTATAGCGCTTTTTACAATCCAAATTGTTACAAAGCAACTTTACAGAAAATTATGTTTATACAATATTTAGTAATATCTTCTAAGTGGTGACTGTCAGTTAAGACATAGTAAGACATACACGTAAGAAATAGTCCACCAGACAATGAACATTATTGACATAATTAATAATTAATAATTATTATATGATGCAGTCACACTTGTAGCAATATTTGTTAGTTATGTTTGTTGATTCAGGGTTAGCATCATCTGAGGTCCTCTGAGGGTCAGCATCATCTCTTCTCAGGTGTTCTAGATCCAGACTGGAGCTTGTGTAAATCCGAGTTACCACGGGATGTAAATTCCATGGCAAAACATAGAAATAAATAGAGACATCATTAGCATAGCTGCTGATCCAACAAAGTAAAATTAATTAGTTTAACCCAAGCTAAAGAATAAAAATGCGCATTTGATCAGATGCAACTACACTCACAGTTTAAGATACATTATTCAAAATTCTTGGTGACAGAGATGCATTTTTAATCTAGATTTAAACAGTGACATTGTGTCTGAACCCCGAACATTATCAGGAAGGCTATTCCAGAGTTTGGGAGACAAATGTGAAAAAGCTCTACCTCCTTTAGTGGACTTCGCTATCTTAGGAACTACCAAAAGTCCAGAGTTTTGTGACCTTAGGGAGCATGATGGATTGTATGTGGTAGAAGGCTAGTTAGGTACGCAGGAGCTAAACCATTTAGGGCCTTATAGGTAAGTAATGATAATTTGTAACTGATACAGAATTTAATAGGTAGCCAGTGCAGAGACTGTAAAATTGGGGTAATATGATCATATTTTCTCGACCTGGTAAGGACTCTAGCTGCTGCATTTTGGACTACATGTAGCTTGTTTATTGAAGAAGCAACCACCAAGAAGTCCATTACAATAGTCCAGTCTAGAGGTCATGAATGCATGAACTAGCTTTTCTGCATTAGAAACAGATAACATGTTTCATAGCTTGGCAATGTTTCTAAGATGGAAGAATGCAGTTTTTGTAAATATGATTGGAAATATGATTTTCAAAAGACATGTTGCTGTCTAATATAACACCCAGATTTTTGACTGTAGAGGAAGTAACAGTACATCTGTCTAGTTGCAGATTGTAATCTACAAGATTCTGTATCGTGTTTTTTGGTCCAATAATTAATATCTCTGTCTTATATGAATTTAATTGGAGAAAATTATTTGTCATCCAATCTTTTACATTTTTAACACACTCTGTTAGCTTAGATAATTTAGAAATTTCATCTGGTCTTGTTGAGATATGTAGCTGAGTATCATCAGCATAACAGTGGAAGCTAATTCCATATTTTCTAATATTACCAAGGGGCAACAAGTATATTGTAAATAGAAGACCTAGGACGGATCCTTGTGGCACTCCATATTTTACTGATGATAATTGAGATGACTTCCCATTTACAGTTTTTTTCAACTGCTTACACACAAAATTATTACTTGTCACACAATTTCTAATACCTGACACTCAAACCCCAGAACCACACACTAAATCTGCAAAACCATACACAAATTTTTGGCCTTTTACTCAGTTTTCAATTTCGTTAAACACTTTTTGCAAAACACAACACACAATTTTCCATGCAACACACAAAAATCTGACAGGAAGTTTCTTGATTTACTTTTATAAACACAACCAATCAAAATGCCACACTAATTCATCAGTGCCTCACACTAACTCCTCACATGTGCAAACACTTGTTGCTTTTACTTAACAACAACCGATCATAACTTTAGTAGTGGCCTATAAATAGGCCAAAGGTCAAGTAATAGGTTTTGGACAATGGATACAAACAATGCAGACAGAGTAAAGAGGAGTTGGAGGGAAAGCCAGAGGACGAGTTCGACTAAGAGGAGTTGGAAGGGCAGCAAGGGGAGGAAGAGGATGAGTCAGAAATGGAGGAGGATAAGGAACAAGAAGAGTGGTCTCGAATGAGATTAGGGCTAAAGTAGTCGATCATTTGATAAACCATGGTTTAACAATGAGAGAGGCTGGACTGAGAGTCCAAATTTGAGTAGATTTACTGTGGCGGGTATAATTCAAACCTTTAGAATGAGAATCGGTATGTAACAATCTAATGTAATGTAAACATGTTCTAATATACACATAATAGCTTTTTTACCATAACAAACAATAGGCCTATACTATAATAAACATATTTTACTTTAGTACCCTTGCATTCATTTACTACAGTGCATTGCATTGGTCACAGTTTGGTAAGGTATCAAGAGAGAATATAGCATGTGACGTGGATGAAGTATTGTGGCCGGACCCAGCCCGGAGGAGAGATGGAGCCTAGATACACCCAACCATCTCCACATGCAAGCACACACATTATAATTGGTTTTACACTACATGCTACAACACTACATATTTTTGATGTATTTTTTTTTTCCCTTTTCAGACTGTGTACACTAATGCTACATTTACAACCACAAAGAGCAAAAAAATAAATAAAGTTTGGTTTAAATTTTGCTTTTGTTTTTACTTTATATATTCAACAGCTCTCTCCCAATTACATTCAATCATGTACATGTGAGCTTTTAAAAGAAGAGCTTTAGGTTTTGAATAACAGTGTATATGACATAATCAAAAATATAACATTATGGTAAAGGTGGTTACAAAGACAAATGTTTGTTTTTGAAATATGTTTGTGATATTTTGACTGTGGTGTTTCATTTTGAAATAGATGTGAGGCATTTTGCTTCTTGTGTACGCAATTCTTTAATTTGTGTTAAGTTTTGAAAAAAAGAGGAAAACTTTGGAAAATGTGTGTAAGCAGTTGAAAAAAACTGTAAGTAAACAAAATGGTAGCGATCGGACAGGTAGGATCTAAACCATCTTAGAGCCTGCCCTTGAATACCTGTATAGTTTTGTAATCGATCTATGAGTATGTCATGATCTATGGTGTCAAACGCAGCACTAAGATCAAGTAAGACTAGAAATGAGATGCAGCCTTGATCTGACACAAGAAGCAGGTAATTTGTAATTTTAACAAGCGCAGTTTCTGTGCTATGGTGGGGCCTGAAACCTGACTGAAATTCTTCATACAGATCATTTTTGTGCAGGAAGGTGCTCAATTGAGCAGACACAACTTTTTCAAAAATTTTAGACATAAATGGAAGATTTGAAATAGGCCTATAATTTGCCAGTTCATCTAGTTTTGGTTTCTTAATAAGAGGCTTAATAACCGCCAGCTTGAATGTTTTTGGGACATGACCTAAAGATAACAACGAGTTTATAATATTGAGAAGCGGTTCTTCGGCTACAGGTAACAACCCTTTCAGTAATTTAGTGGGTACAGGATCTAATAAACATGTTGTTGGTTTATATACAGTGATATGTTTATTTAGCCTTTCCTGTCCTATGGTTGTAAAGTACTGCAGTTTATCTTTGGGTGCGATGGATGAAACTGAAGTGTTAGACGCTGTAGAATCTACATTTCCTATTTTATTTCTAATGTTATCTATTGTATCAGTGAATAAATTCATAAAGTCATTACTATTAAACGTTGGTGGAATATTTGAATCAGGCGGCGTCTGGTAATTTGTTAATTTAGCCACTGTGCTAAATAAAAACCTTGGATTGTTTTGGTTATATTCTATGAGTTTGTGTATATGCTCTGCCCTAGCAGTTTTTAGAGCCTGTCTATAGCTGGACATACTGTTTTACCATGCAATTCTAAAAACTTCCAAGTTCGTTTTTCAAGACTACAAGTTACTTTCTTGAGAGAGTGAGTATTACAGTTATACCATGGCACAGTACGTTTTTCTCTAATTTTCTCTAATTTGATGGGGGCGACAGCTTCTAATATATTAGAGAAAGTAGTGCCCATGTTGTCAGTCATTTCGTCTAGTTCATGTGTATTTTTGGGTACAAATAGCAGTTGAGATAGATCAGGCAGGTTATTTGCGAATCTTTCTTTGGTGGCTGGAACAATAGTTCTGCCCAGACGGTATCGCTGCGACATATAGTTAATATCAGTTATACGCAGCATGCACGATACAAGGAAATGGTCTGTAATATCATCACTTTGAGGTACAATATCTATAGCAGTAAGATTGATTCCATGCGATATAATTAAATCTAGTGTATGATTAAAACGATGAGTGGGCCCGGTGACATTTTGCTTGACTCCAAAAGAGTTTATTAGGTCAGTAAACACAATTCCTAATGCATCATTTGTATTATCAACATGAATATTAAAATCTCCCATGATTAGCGCCTTATCAACTGTAACCAGAAGGTCTGAGAGGAAATCTGCAAATTCTTTTAGGAATTCTGTATACAGCCCTGGTGGTTTATACAAAGTAGCCAGAGCAAGAGATACATTAGATTTCTTTTGCATGTCTGACAGTGTAACATTTAGCAGAAGTATTTCAAAAGAGTTAAACCTGTATCCTGTTTTCTGGGTAACATTGAGAATATCACTATATATTGTTGCAACACCTCCTCCACGACCAGTCTGATGGGGCTCATGTTTATAACAGTAGTTTGGTGGAGTAGACTCATTTAGACCAAAATAATCATTTGGTTTTAGCCAGGTTTCAGTCAAGCAGAGTACATCAAAACTATTATCTGTGATCATTTCATTTACAATAACTGCTTTTGGTGTGAGTGATCTAATATTTATGAGCCCAAACTTTAAAAATTGTTTTTGTTCATTTACTTTACATGTTTCTGGTTTAATCACGATAAGATTTTTTCTAGATCCTACATTAAATTTATATTTGACCTCACTATTCGGGGAACAGACACAGCCTTAATAGATTGTACAGTGCAAGTACTTTTATAATTTAAGTGGGTGGAACAAAAGTCATCATAATAGTTATTTGAGAATTGTCTTACTAGTCACACGAGCGAAGTGTCCTGGAGATGTTGTCAGAGAGCAGCTCCGCTCCAATTCTGCTGGGGTGTAATCCATCAGCGCGAAACAGTCTAGGACGCTCCCAGAAAAGATTCCAGTTATTAACAAATAGCAGTTTCTGTTCTTTACACCATGACAACAACCATTCATTTAAAGCAAAAAGTCTACTGAACCTTTCATGTCCTCGTTGATACGTGGGCAGTGGTCCTGACACAACGATCTTCGTGCTGCGAACCGTCTCGATCAGGCTTCTGTAGTCCCTCTTCAGCGTCTCCGTCTGCATTCTAATTCTTTAATTTCTCTAATGAGTATTTTATTATTATTTTATTATTAAACACAGGAGGTAATTAATGATGCTTACATTATAATAATGTGCAAATTCACACACAACAAATCTTTAATTTGGTCATAATTGCAGGGGCTTATCTTAATAAAAGAAGGTTTAGAGAAAATATGAAATAAGTTGTTAATAAATGTTATTATATATTATAAAGAGTTTTATAATTTAATACATCTAAAAGGTCATCTACCTATTTCCATGTGCCTTCCATATCAACTGTCAGTCAAACCAATCTTGAATATTTGCCATGAGAAATCTTTTTTTGCAAACTCCTAATAGAATAAACTAGACATGCAACTTCCAAAAAGTCCTAGTTTTTTAATCCACCCTTTCTTTACTCACTTTTTATCTCTGATGATGATGATCAGATCTGCTCCTCTCTCTGTACAGTAACTGAAGGAAATGGGTATATGGGTAGCAAAATTCATTTTGAAATGTAATTTGCAAAATGGCAACACATTTCTTTATTTAAATTGAATTTTTTTCCATGAAAATGAAATTATATAATTTACATTTGCCATTTCCTTAACTAGTTTTAATATGTAAATTAAAAACATATTTTAAAGCTTTGTAAGTTGTGAAATTAAAATAAAATAATATTACCCAAATTTATTAGATGTTTATGTCCAAGCAAAAACTTTACCAAATTAACATTAAAATTCTTATTTTACCAAAATGCTTTTAGACTTAAGGGTTGGACATTTGAGATTGCATTTTCTTTGTGCTACCGCGAGATAATTGTAGCAAAATGCAGTGTGAATTTCTAAATACTGTCATGATCTCAATGGGGTCTGAGGCATTTGCTGTCCCGGAGCACATGGTTTTTGTTTTGCTGGCTCGCCAGGTGTTTCACCACTATGTTTTCTCCACCCCTCTTGTTATCCATGTTAATGCATTCTCTTTCTCCTGCACCCTGTTTTACACTGATTATCTTCCCTTTATCATGCCCTTGTGTTTGTTGTCTTGTGTCAGTCTGTATAAGCATTGTTTAAAGCTCAACTTTCTCCCTGCTAGTCATAGTTTTCTGAATCAGGTTTGTTTATGTTATTTTTTTCTCTGTCTAGTCGGTCTGGTGTTCCTGTTTTCCCTGCTTTGTCTCTAGTTACTCCTGCTACGGCTTACCAGTGCTGACTCGCCACCTATCCCCCACTGCTGTGGGGCTGATGCCGGAAAGATCTCCGCGCTGGTCTTTCTTGCTGAGTGCTGGCGGTTTTGTGTTCCTGCCAGTTAAGTATTTGTGTCAATAAACATCTATCATTCATTCAACCGCAGTTGGATCCTGGTCCTGCTTCTGAGAAATGCAGTCTGAGCCAAAGGTGCAGCAAAATGGTTGCAAAAAAAGTTATTTAAATGTCTTTTATTTTTCTTCAATACACTGACACGTACACGTTTGAATTGCATTTTCATTAAATATCCTGCGATGATGTAGTTAAAGTCGACATGGATTTGTAAATGCCTTCCAAGCCTATCACGCCCTGACCTGTCAATCATTATATCAAGGCGGGCTCAGCAACAAGATGCACAATAAATAAATATTCACCATTTACCAAATGCTTTTCACCTGCCTCAACCTCTCACTACTCTTTTACACTACGATTGAACATAAGCATTCCCATTTTGCAAATTACATCAAAAAGATTATTTTGCTACCCATATGCTTCCGTAAATAAACTCCTGTTGCTTATAATTAGTAAGGTAGTTACAGTAGTAATAGTAAGGTAAAAGCCATAGTAAAATTCATGCTAATAAAGACCTAGTTAATACTGAGAATTTATTCCTACACTATTTTTTATTTTATTTTTATTTTTTTAAATCACTTGCTCCTAATGTTTGTGTTGCTTGTGTTTTTGTCAAGGTGTTTGGTTTCTCTTGTTGCGTCTGTCCATATCCCATGCTCCATCAGTGTATTGTGCTGGTCAACTTGTGGTTTCACTGATCAGAGAACAGTGTGTGAAGCCCTAAGTCACATGACATGCGACTCTTAAAGAAGCTAAAAGAAATGTTTTGCTTTACCATAACTAAAGTAAGTGACTTCTTTCTGTGTGACTTTTACATCCTGCATGAAATTAAAATTCACAACATTTCTTCACACCATTGCATGACAGTAACACCACTTGCAGCTCCGGAGCTTCATTTCCTCTGTATTTACATGTATTTAATCATGTCTCTAAAGCAGGTCACAGTGTGCGGCAAGAGATCAAATCTTCTACAGATGTGTATTTGATTCTTAAGAAACACTTCAAATTCTTACTGGTGCTAAAGAAACTAATAACAACCAGTGAATTGGAGCCATACATTATCTTTAATAATAACATAAGAGTAACATTTAAACAGCATGCTTAATATAAAGTAAGCAATCTTGGGATTAGCTTTCAAAAAACCGAACATTGAAATAACGGTAAGCCACATATGTAGGAATTAAGAATATTTAGGTAGCAACTACAAAATTAATACATGTATAGTCCTAAACAGGTATTACTTCTAGATCAGGACTGTTCAGTCTTAAAGACTTGAGCTTTATAAAAAAAAGGAATAAAACCCTATGAAAAAAAGTGTATGCTGTTCCTAGGGGCGAAATCTCTTCTCACAGATCCATTGATACACGTCATTGCAATCAACATCAATCCACCCTATTAATTCAGGGTTCTTTTTTAAATAAGTCACAGCACAATTCTCTTGTCTTCCTCCATTTGGCTCTGTTATATGTCCACTGGATGCCCAGAACCTGCAACAGCAGATCAGCATTAGATGTTTAGTGCTGCATTCTGCGTGATATGATACTGACTGTAAGAATCATTTATTACATAATAATCAGTTCAATTCTTTCTCACCCAGACGTCACGCTGGTGCCATCAACCCATTTCCATCTGCCCTCTTCCTCGGCGTCAGTCGCACCAATCCAAAATTCTCTTTTATCAGTAATTTTTGTAACAAAATCCTTAAATAGATTTTAGCAATTACATGTTTACATCATGAACCCACAATGGACACATTTCATCTGACACCACAGACACAAAGTATCTCTCACTCACTTGTTCCTCTCTGTTGTTTATGATGATCAGATCTGCTCCTCTTTCTGTACAGTCTCTTCTGCTCTCAGTCAAGCTCTTCTTCATTGACGACATGAAGTAAAAGCTGAAGTTAGAGTGTAACCATCCATCTGTAAACACAACCAGTTCAGTTATTAGCTTATTATTCCCTCCTAGAGTACAGTAAATAATGACACTTGTTTTTAGTAATAGCATATTGCTTAGTTGCAGTTCAAAGATCACCTGTTTCATTGATAATCTTCTGCAGTTGATTGAACTGGTCTCTTTGTTTAGTCGGGATGTCATTGTTGATTAACAATACATTCCTTTCATTTGTCATGTTTATGTACTTGGTTAGAAGCTGGTCACTCTGTTCTGTGAGGTTGTTAATCTTGGTTAGTAGCTTGTGTGTCTCTTCTGTGTAGGTTGTGTTCTTTGTATGGACGTGGACACACAGCACTATGACCGCAGTCAACAGAAGAACACACAGCAGCAACAAACACACTGCAGCTGTTCTGAAACGTCTGATCTGCACTAAATCACTTCCTGAAGATGACAGGTATAAAGATAAAAGTTTCTTAATTTCTACACCCAATAAAATGAAAATTTGCTTGTATTTTACCTGTGTGTTGAGGTGTATGGTTTGCCCTGGTGCCTCTGTCCATATCACATGTTCTGTCAGTGATCACATTGCTGTAAATACTCTCAGACATTTTTGAGTAGATTTCCTTCAGTCGTATGAATTATGGAAGCAGTGCGTTTTTAATGTGTGGTCTTTTTAAGACTCCTCACTTAGCAGATGAGCTGAAAATTTACAATGTATAGCAGTGTGTTATTTCCTGCTTTTATAAGAAGAATAGATCGTCACATGATTTGGTGTTGCTTGGGTTCACACTTTGCTCTGGGCATCTTCAACATATTTATAGTTACAGAAGAACAGAAACTATCTGAAGTCAATGTGTTAAGTTAAAAATCGCATGACAAGCAAAATTTAACAAGAACCTAGAAATGTTTAGCACTTAACCATGTTTAGAATAAGTTGGCTTATTTTCTGGCTTTTGAATGAAGCTTACTGAACTGTGAGCTCTTATCATCTTATCACACACTGCTGCTGTTCAGAAGCTAGTTCATGAGCAAATTACTCATGATACATGGAAGTAAATGAGTTTTTATGCATCTATGCATACATTTGGTTGGTTACTGTTTTAAAGGTCCAGTTTTTCGTGCTTTTTTGAAGCTTTGATTGTGTTTACAGTGTGCAATATTACGTGTTCATGTTTTGCAGTATTTTTCACACAATTCACCCATCTGTATACCGCTGTTTTCACTGTCATAAAAATGGGCGATGACTTCCTTGTTCTATAAAGTCCCTCCTTCAGAAATGTGTAACGAGTTCTGATTGTGCCAGCGGTGATTCGACACCAGCTAAGAGCACGCTGCCCTCCTGGAAACGTGATATGGCTAGTTTTGAGAAGCAAGTGGGTAGGATTTGTTTTGAAAACCTGGCAATCCTGATCTGAACCATAGACGGTAAAAGGATGCATGTGCTGGAGATGTACTTAGACCACAGGAGCGTTTTTACTGACGAGATGCGCATGAAAATCGCATTAAATTTTTTTGCACAGCCCTAACATCTAGTTAACAAAGCTAAACAGCGTTGCCCTTTGTGTAATAAGTTACAGAAACTGTTAAACGCACCAACTTAAATAATAAAATACACTTACCAGTTGTGGTCCATAAACAACGCCTTCTCCAGACAAAGAGGGGACTGCTCCATCTTTCAAGAATAATCTTTGTGCTAATCCGGCATTAAACTGATAGAGATTGAGGAAGTTGTCCTCAGAAAGATGTCCTCAGCAAAATGTGCTGCACGTAGTTTTACATGTGGATAATAATTTTAGGGAACCGAATTAAGCATAAATTGTAACCATTAATCTCCAAGTAGAGCGTCCCTGGGAAGCCCAAACAAAGGTGATGGGTCTCCGAGATGAAAATTAAATGCCCCCTTTTTGTGAATTCATGTGGGCGGAGGTTAGTCAAAAAACTGTTTTAGTGACGTCATTACTGCAGGAACTAGAGGGATGTAGTCCAAAAAGAATTCGCCTACATTTTTTTTGTAGGCGAATTCTGTTAAATGAAATATCTCGTGTGGCATTGAACTTTGAGCTTTAGAATTTTACAGATATTATTTATACTCTAACAACAACATTACACACTAAATAAAGTTTAAAAGATGGGATCACGAAGAAGGGGACCTTTAAAGTGCCCCTATTCTGGGTAATGAAAGGTTCATATTTTGGTGTTGGGAGTCCCCAGCAACAGGTTGACCTGCATGCAAGGTCAAAAAACACTTTCATTGTCTTAAAATATGCATTTAATTTTTTTTATATTTTTTGCAGTTTGTTTAACGATTAATTTTGCCAATCTCCTCCTTTGCGTGATGCTAAACTGCGGTGATTAGTCTGATAACCCAGTCAGTCATGATTGGTCTACTGCTTGCAGCGCTGGTCAATAAGAGAATGCCCATCACCATTACTAAAGCTTGATTTATACTTCTGCGCCGGACCTACGCAGTAGCCTTCTATGCCATAGGCTAAGCGTCAGTGTAATAATATAATCTCCATAATCATAATAAAAAGCAAAACCTAAACTAAAGCCCAGGCCTGGTCCTCTCTCCTCCTTCACTATCGTTGCTCCAGTTTTATATCTTTCCATCTCCTCAGGGGGACTCGAGACCGGTGGTGGGTCGCAGGTGTCGCTGATTTCCCAATCATTCCGCCGGCCTCACTCCTTGTTCCCACGTCCCTCGGCCCCGCCCCACTCGCCACAGTCAGTTTTCATTTATACTTCTAAATCGTTATCAGCGGCAACCTGCAGTACACATGCAAACTGCTAGTCTGTAGTTGCTGGTGTGACCTGCAGCACCACAACAAAAGCCGAAGAAGAAGTGCTTTGTCAGAGAAGCATTATGGCCATGACAGCGGAATAATAATTAAATCATTATTTAAAACTTATTTAAAAGATGGCATTCTTTCAATCTGCACAAGGTCTTGTACCATGGCAGATCAACATTGTTTTTCATGGAAATCTACTGATGTATAATGCTATTTAGTATAATGAATAAGACATTCGTTATTTGCTTTATATTATTTTATATAAGAAGGTGTAACAAAATATATTAAAGTGCACATATACACACACAAAACTCAAGTAAATATTAAGCGAAGGATTCTACCAGACCTATCATATCGCTTGTGGTCCTCATAGAATTGATGAGCTGTTCATTTTTGGAGAGGTGCACGTCAGGCTATGGTGTAGGCTACGGTTTAGGATGTGTGTCTATGTGTAGGCTACGACATAGATTCAACACAGAAGTATAAAACACAAAACAGCCATGATATATGTGTTAGCCCAATGTAGAAACATATTGATAAAGCACTGCAATTGGTCCACTAATGTATTGCTCTATTCTTTATCAGAACTACAAGTAATAACAACGACAAACATTCACTATTCATCCATAAATTTCTAGACAATTGTGAATGAAAAGATATTGCTGCAGAGACCTACAAGCTGCGCAGAGCAAACACAATACACAACTAAATACGTATTTTGCATACTAGAGTAGGCTTCTCCACAGGAATACGCTACAGTGTTTGAGGCAGGGAAGGTTCAAGTTTTCCCGGGTCTGCACACACAAGTGTGCGGGCATAAATATGCTAATGTTTCAGTTTGATGTCACCTTAAAATAATTAAAGTTTCATTTAAAAAATGACTTGTTATCATGCCTCAGCGTTGACTCTTTCTTTTTAAAAACAGTAACTTTATACAAGGTGCACTTTTAGATTTAAAACTTTGCAGGATGTTTTTATTCACTTAGAGCTGTGTTACACACTGCATGAATGGTAATTCTCAAAAATCCATAATAGGGGCACTTTAAAAGTTCTATACTAGCATGAGGGGAACACCACAAACTCACTGTAGCTGCTCTGGAGCTTTACTTCCCCATTTACTCTGCATATTTAAGGTTGCCATGATTTTGCCAAGTAAGACATGTTCCTTGATCAACATCTTTTGATGATCAACATTATTGTCCAGAAATATAGACTTAACCCTATCCTACCCATACACCTAATCCTACCAATAATTTATTTCTAAAATCAGTGTGAAATGATGGCTGAATAGTGTAGAAGCACCTCAACCTGAATGTAAACCTAAAACAAATATTTCCTGAAAAGTTATATCTCAATTATGATTGCCTGATTGGAATGTTGTTCCAGGATCAACAAGGATGGATACTTGGTGAAATCATGTTTGCTGTGTATTTAAGCATGTAAGACTTCCCCTAAGGCCTGACTGAAATGCTGTCCAACTTGGATGAAGCTTAATCTGGGGGAGACGGTCCTATGGAGCCAAAAGAGTCTCAATAAAGATAAATGCACACACTACATTCACATATGCACACATAGGATTCATACATGCACACACATGATTCATAAATACACACACAGGATACACAAATGTGCAAAATTTAATTAATTAAACAAAATTTAAAAAGCACAGAAGATTCACAAATGCATACAAAATTCAGAAATGCACACAAAATTCAGAAATACACACACAATTCAGAAATGCAAACAACATTTACAAATGCACTCAAGATACACAAATGCACAGAACAAGATTCAGAAATGTATTTCTGATGCACACACACATATATCTTGATTTACAAACTGCTTGCGGTCTGTGAACTTCACTGCATTTGTGTGTGAATTTTGAGACTCCTCTGACTTGGCTCGACACACAAATGCATGGAATGATCAGCAACCAATCAGATGTCTCCCTTCTTTTAGCCAATCACAAGAATGCACTCCACGTGGTTGTTTACTTATAAGCCAGTCACATGAACGTGTTCACACAGCCTATTTATGAAATTGTATGGAAATACAGATGTTTAGATTACAATTCAGGTTTATTTTTTATAATTTTTTAACAAAATATAAATTTAAAAATGTCTCAATACATATAGCCCAGACTGTGACTGCAGAAAAAAAGTTAACCATGGATTCATACATTTGCAATAGGCAATTATTTCATTTTATTGAAATTTTTTAATGAAAGTAAAAAAAAAAAAATGTTTTACACCTTTTTGAATATTTTAAATATATCTAAATATTCTTTTGGATGCAATATAGAAGTCACTTTAATTATAATATTCGGTCCCTACATGTAGAGAGAGTCAGTGGTCCGCTGAGAGAGGAAAGTGACTCTCCGGCTGCGCAAAGTGAGTCGCCAGCTGCGTGATGAAAGTGAGTCGCTCGCTACGTGACTCGTGAGGGAAGTGAGTCGTTCGCTGCGAGAGGAAAGTGACTCTCCGGCTGCGGAAAGTGAGTCTCCTGCTGCGCAAAGTGGGTCGCCGGCTGCACAAAGTGAGTCGCCTGCTGCGTGAGGTAAGTGAGTCGTTCGCTAAGGAAAGTGAGTCTTTGCTGCATGAGGAAAGTGAATCGTTCGCTGAGGAAAGTGAGTCGTTCGCTGATTGGCATATAAGTAAACTTCCCCACGTGGGGTGCATTCTTGTGATCGGCTCAAACAAGGGAGATATCTGATTGGTTGCAGATCATTCCCTGTTTAAAAAAAAAGGCATTTGTGTGTCGAGCCAAGTTAGAGGAGTCTCAAAATTCACACACAAATGCAGTGAAGTTCACAGACCGCAAGCAGTTTGTAAATCAAGATATATGTGTGTGTGTGCATCAGAAATACATTTCTGAATCTTGTCCTGTGCATTTGTGTATCTTGAGTGCATTTGTAAATGTTGTTTGCATTTCTGAATTGTGTGTGCATTTCTGAATTTTGTGTGCATTTCTGAATTTTGTAAGCATTTGTGAATCTTCTGTACTTTTTAAATTTTGTGTGTGTATTTGTGATTTTTTTGTGCATTTGTGTATCCTGTGTATTTATGAATTATGTGTGTGCATGTATGAATCCTATGTGTGCATATGTGAATGCAGTGTTTGCATTTATCTTTATTGATACTCTTTTGGCTCCATACGGTCCAGACTGGCAGATAGTGGAAACCACGCCTGTAGACAGAGTACCTGGCACAGCAGATCAGTACGGCAGACACACGGTTGGACTGTAAACTGGAACTGGGACTCAGACTCGAAATAATAGCTGCTAACACACACATACAAACAGCTTAAAGCAAGAGGGTGAAAAGAACATCGCACTCACATCAAACAATTCCAGGCCACAGACAAGAAAAAAGAACAGGGAGAAGGAGCCAGCACAATCAGCGTGAAGACACAGAACAGGTGCGTGCACAGGTGCCTGAATGCCAGTGGTAACAGAGAACAGCTGAATCCAATGAGAGAAGAACAATAGGGGAGGAAAAGACACACAAAACAAGAGTAATCAAACTTGGCTCATGACAGGACCCCTCCCCCGAGGAGCTCCCCCTGGTGCTCCCGAGAAAGAGGACTGGCGAGAGCGAAGGAAATCATACATAAGCGAGCAGTCCAGGACGACCTGAGCTGGAATCCAAATCCTCTCCTCTGGACCGTAACCTTCCCAATCGACGAGATACTGGTAGCCCCGACCCCGGCAACGCATGTCCAGCAATAGGGTCAGGAGATTGGAAAAATTGAGAAATGGAAACATTTTGTTTACAACTCACGTAATTGTGAATTGTAATTATGTATGCTTATATTGGTTCTGTTCTGTACCCCAGGGGGGTTTGTCTTGCTGCTCTCCCTGCTCTGTCCAAGCATGACTGCATAGACAGGCATGTGGAGTGTTGCCCAGAACATAACCATACCGCCAACACTAACTGTATGGAATTATAATTGTCATAAATATACTTGACGGAAGCGGAAAATAAACATTAAAGCACGGTTTGTTTAATTTGTATCTTTTTCAGTAATTTCCAATAATTTTGTGGATTTTTTGTTTGTTTGTTTGAAATTCCGCTGGTCTCTACAATGTAGATGTCATAGCAACCTTATTTACAGAAAATACATGTTTGATATGTATCACTTTCTTTAAATAAACCACTCATATAAAGTTTTGGTCATATGACCCCCTAACAATCGTGTTAAATAATCATGATTACAATATTGACCAAAATAATTGTGATTATGATTTTTGTCATAATCGAGCAGCCCTACTCTACATGCACCACCAGAGACGGAGAAAAGATGAGAATGTCATCTAAGTATACCAAAACGAAAATGCTGACCTCAAATCGGATGACATAAGGGGCAAAGGCTAGCGATTCTTGACTGTTATGTCATTCAACCCCCTGTAATCAATAGGGGCGTAATTAGCCATCCTTCTTTTTAACAGGTTGAAGGAACGATAGTACCGGCAGCAAGACCTTCTGATAAATATTTCTCAAGAGCCTCGCACTTGGGGGCAGGCAAAAAGTATAAACAACCGCTGGGGGGAGTGGTGCCAGGAAGTAGTTCTGTACTGCAGTCATAAGGACGGTGAGGAGGGAGAGTCGCAGCCCAGGAAGACTTCCCACAGATCATGATACTCTTCCAACACTCCAGAAAAATCTGGAGACTGAGGCCATTCTTAATGCATCTAAAATGAAATTAATTTTTGATTAAGATAAATGGTAAGGCCATATAGGTAAAAGCTGTAGTAAACTATTTGGGTTGTTTAATAGATAATAAATTAATGGGTGATTTTATGGCTAGAAAGGCATTCATAAAAATATGAGGTAAAATTAGGTTTTTAGCGAGGCAAGAAAGTTTATTAGACATTCACTCTTTAAAATGAATCGCAGGTGCCTTGATTCAACCTCATTTTGATTATGCTTCCTACTTTTGGTATTGTAGTTGTTCCCAAGTTATGAAGAATAAATTGCAAAAGGCTCAAAATAAATTAGTTTGGATAATTTTAAAAAGTACATTTAAGGAGTTGGGGATATTGACTGTGGAAAAAAGGGTGATCTTTTTAAAAATGGTATCCAAGTTATCTAGAAAATTATTTTTATATGGTGAGTCAGCAGCATTCATATAAAACTAGGGGTAGGGATTTTAATATTTGTCCATGTAAATTTAAGAGTTTGGTGGGGATTTTTTTTTATATATATACTTGTGCTATAGCATGGAATAAATTACCAGTTTCAATAAAGGGAATAAAATATTTTTTGAAAAGATTTAAAAGATTGGTAAAAAGATGGCTGTTTGGTGAGAGTAGTTAGTGTGTTTTCTGGTGATTTTTACTGTAAATTGTGTCATTTAGTGGTGTGTTTATTGTCAGTTGTGATTTGTATTCTTGGTGAATTATCTCTACTATATTGATAAAAATTTGATTTTTATAAATGTGTTTAATTATGATTAGAAGATACTGCCGCTCTGTCTATTCTGTACGTACACATAACCTTTATGTTAACATCGAGGGCCACAATGGAAATAAGCCAAGGGCTTTAGTTCATTAACAATTTTGTGAAAAATAAATATATAAATAAACTGTAAGAAATTTGTATGGTGTAATCTCTATTGTGAATTTTATCGCATTGTGAGTTTATTGAATCGTTACATCCCAATATGCTACTAGTTTTTGCTTATCATGCTGATTTGTCCAGTAAAGTTCAGCCGGTGTCTTTTTTTTTTTTTTTTTTTGTCAGGCTAGTTAAATTTATTTTGAGCTACCAAAACTTGAAAAATGCCTGCCTGGAAGGGCTACCAGGAATTTAGAAATTTTGTGTGTCCTGAGGTGTGTTTCCCAAAAGCATTGTTAATAATGCCATTGCCTGCGACCGTGCGAAACAAGCCCTGTCAATTTTGACTCAGCAATTCTTTTGTGCTGATCACTTCTCCATAGAGAGGTTTATCATCATTTAAAGTTTGGTTAATTCATTAAACAAATCTATTGTACATAATTTGGACAACTGTACCAGTTGTTTTGGCTACTTTTATTATGTGTTTGGTGTGTCTGGATTCGTTTTGAAGCTTGGAATGCAGCATGAAATGACACAGAATCCCATTCATTGTATTCAATTAATTTATATTGATTGGAAAATTTAAATGACATAACATTTTTTTTTGTTGTTCATAGAAATTCTGTGGAAAACTGATGTTGTTAAAAATAAAATTCAAAGAAAATACAAATCCTATGACTGTTAGATGTCACTATTATTTAGAGTTGGAAAGCATAAAAACAAGACATCAAGTTAATATGTTCATATGTGTTACAAAGCTTAAGTATTCTAAAGTATTTAGATTAAGTTACTAAACCTGAGTAATCTAACAAATCACGTTAAAGGTGCCATATGCAAAAATTGAGGTAAAAATATCCAAAAAATGACCTACACGCATCAAAAGAATGAGAAGAAATAAGGGCGATGATGTCATAAAAAAATGTCAAGTTATAGTGCTGCAGAGATATCAACCTTAATTAGCATTAGCATTACTAGCCACGGCCCGACAGGTGTCGTAATACCAGTTTCGGCCATGGGAGGCGGTATGCGGGCAACATAACCACCAGCCAACCTGCAATACACAAATAACTTGCACGGCTTGTGGGCGTACCTGAACCTGATGTCAATCATGTGGAAAGTACAGCCCACTACTTCATTTCAGTTCAGGGAAGAGAGCGGAAGGATGGCTCAAGCCCTTGGCAAGAGACCACCACCCGCTACAGGGAAACAACCGCGCTCGGAATCACAATTCAAATCCGATAAGAATACCAGAGTAAACATCGGCACTGCTTTCAATCGCTGGAGACAACTGATGGACCTGAAAGAAATGAGGTTCGACTCCGAACTTGCAACATTTCTTTTGGATTGGTAAAGTTAGATGCTGTTAGTATTTCGCTAGAAGTTTGTTTTATATGCTTGTGTAGTTTTTTTCGGGAAGTTATAACATAGAAATGTATCGAAGGTGCGGTCACACTAGCCTTTGAACGTGCAAAATTATTTTGGACGCCGCTGCGAAATATGGGCGGTAGCAAGATATAACGGTTTCCCCTTAGTTATCACAACATGGGTTAATCTGTGCTTTTACTGTGTCTTTGGCAACGCCGTCGAAAGCGTCTTATTATATTGTACTCTGTCTCTCTCTCTCTTTAAATATATACACACTAAACAATAAAAAAAATATAGAACTTGTCCTCATTAAAATTTGCCATCTGTTCCTGTTTCCATTGACACTGCGAACCATGCAGCTTCTTTTTTTATTATCTTTTAAATATGTATTATATAAAATAGGATGCTGCGCTACGGCTAAAATTAACACTTCATTTTATAATTTCTGTACAGAGAATTTCGGTATGTTAACATCGAGGGCCACAATGGAAATAAGCCAAGGGCTTTAGTTCATTAACAATTTTGTGAAAAATAAATATATAAATAAACTGTAAGAAATTTGTATGGTGTAATCTCTATTGTGAATTTTATCGCATTGTGAGTTTATTGAATCGTTACATCCCAATATGCTACTAGTTTTTGCTTATCATGCTGATTTGTCCAGTAAAGTTCAGCCGGTGTCTTTTTTTTTTTTTTTTTTTGTCAGGCTAGTTAAATTTATTTTGGGCTACCAAAACTTGAAAAATGCCTGCCTGGAAGGGCTACCAGGAATTTAGAAATTTTGTGTGTCCTGAGGTGTGTTTCCCAAAAGCATTGTTAATAATGCCATTGCCTGCGACCGTGCGAAACAAGCCCTGTCAATTTTGACTCAGCAATTCTTTTGTGCTGATCACTTCTCCATAGAGAGGTTCATCATCATTTAAAGTTTGGTTAATTCATTAAACAAATCTATTGTACATAATTTGGACAACTGTACCAGTTGTTTTGGCTACTTTTATTATGTGTTTGGTGTGTCTGGATTCGTTTTGAAGCTTGGAATGCAGCATGAAATGACACAGAATCCCATTCATTGTATTCAATTAATTTATATTGATTGGAAAATTTAAATGACATAACATTTTTTTTTTTGTTGTTCATAGAAATTCTGTGGAAAACTGATGTTGTTAAAAATAAAATTCAAAGAAAATACAAATCCTATGACTGTTAGATGTCACTATTATTTAGAGTTGGAAAGCATAAAAACAAGACATCAAGTTAATATGTTCATTTGTGTTACAAAGCTTAAGTATTCTAAAGTATTTAGATTAAGTTACTAAACCTGAGTAATCTAACAAATCACGTTAAAGGTGCCATATGCAAAAATTGAGGTAAAAATATCCAAAAAATGACCTACACGCAACAAAAGAATGAGAAGAAATAAGGGCGATGATGTCATAAAAAAATGTCAAGTTATAGTGCTGCAGAGATATCAACCTTAATTAGCATTAGCATTACTAGCCACGGCCCGACAGGTGTCGTAATACCAGTTTCGGCCATGGGAGGCGGTATGCGGGCAACATAACCACCAGCCAACCTGCAATACACAAATAACTTGCACGGCTTGTGGGCGTACCTGAACCTGATGTCAATCATGTGGAAAGTACAGCCCACTACTTCATTTCAGTTCAGGGAAGAGAGCGGAAGGATGGCTCAAGCCCTTGGCAAGAGACCACCACCCGCTACAGGGAAACAACCGCGCTCGGAATCACAATTCAAATCCGATAAGAATACCAGAGTAAACATCGGCACTGCTTTCAATCGCTGGAGACAACTGATGGACCTGAAAGAAATGAGGTTCGACTCCGAACTTGCAACATTTCTTTTGGATTGGTAAAGTTAGATGCTGTTAGTATTTCGCTAGAAGTTTGTTTTATATGCTTGTGTAGTTTTTTTCGGGAAGTTATAACATAGAAATGTATCGAAGGTGCGGTCACACTAGCCTTTGAACGTGCAAAATTATTTTGGACGCCGCTGCGGTTTCCCCTTAGTTATCACAACATGGGTTAATCTGTGCTTTTACTGTGTCTTTGGAAACGGCGTCGAAAGCGTCTTATTATATTGTACTCTGTCTCTCTCTCTCTTTAAATATATACACACTAAACAATAAAAAAAATATAGAACTTGTCCTCATTAAAATTTGCCATCTGTTCCTGTTTCCATTGACACTGCGAACCATGCAGCTTCTTTTTTTATTATCTTTTAAATATGTATTATATAAAATAGGATGCTGCGCTACGGCTAAAATTAGCACTTCATTTTTTAATTTCTGTACAGAGAGGTCACGCAGTGACGTATCGATCATCTACTGTTCACACGACTTCACGTGATGCGAATTCGCAGGTCAGAGTTCACCAAACTTGAACTTTCGAACACAGCGAAATGCTAAAATTTCGCATGAGCCTGCGTTTCCGGTCTGACGCATTCGCATGCGTATGAATGGAAGTCAATGGAACGAAAAGTGCAGTGTGACCGCCCCTTTAGGCTTCGGCTTTGGCTGTAGGGTTGTTGTGAAGGTAGGGGCGGAGCATAGAGACTATGCCGTTTCTCATTTGTTACTCTAGAGTAGACCAATTCACTTTATTGAGGCATACTGCCCCCATCTGGTATGGAATGTGGAGTATGACTTGATTTTTTTGCCAGACATGACAGATGGCACCTTTAATGATTACATTTTAAAGCTTGTTTTTTTGTAATCTGTAAGTGAAATACATTTTAAAAGTAACTTTCCCAGCCCTGATGATAATTATACAGTGGATTGTGTTCACCGACAAAGTATTCCTGAGCCCATATTATGATTTGTATTACAGTAGCATTCCTGTATGTGATGCAGTGCTGTCTAAGGGCCTGAAGACCACGGGCATCCAGTATGGTTTTCTGGCCTTGACCCTTACGCACAGAGATTGTACCAGATTTTCTGAATCTTTGGTTGATATTATGCACAGTAGATGATGATAACTTCGAACCCTTTGCGATTTTTCTCTGAGAAACTCCTTTCTGTTATTGCTCCACTATTTTTTGCCACAGCATTGGGGGAACTGGTGATCCTCCGCCCATCTTGACTTCTGAAGGAACACTGCCACTCTGAGAGGCTCTTTTGTTGCCAATTGACCTAATAAGTTGCAAAATGGTTCTCCAGCTGTTCCTTATATGTACATTTAACTTTTCTGGCCTCTTATTGCTACCTGTCCCAACTATTTTGGAATGTGTAGCTCTCATGAAATCCAAAAATGAGCCAATATTTGGCATGACATTTGAAAATATCTCAATTTCAACATTTGATATGTTATCTATATTCTATTGTGAATAAAACATAAGTTTATGAGATCTGTAAATTATTATATTCTTTTTTACTCACAGTTTGTACAGGAAAAATTGTGTATTGGGGGTGTTTCTTCTCCCTTTGCAGTTGCCCTTGAACATATGGACTTACATTTCAGGAACATTTATTGTGCTTTATTTCTTAAACAAAGTCACAGCTGATCACTATGCATCTCTAAACAAACACACAGCTGTTTCTGAACAACGTTTTTGAAAATACATTTTTGAGTCTTCTCAAAAAAATCTGTATAGTCCTTAATGCAACAGAAAAGTTCTGTGCCTTGCAAAGATGAAATGTTGATGCTGATTTAATTTTACTGGTAACTTATTTTTCTGGATTGTATTTCATTATTTTAATAAAATGTATTATTTCATAAATGTCTGCTTTAAAATATTACATACATTTAATAAAGTTGGGGAAAATGGGATTAGAAAGGTTAATATATATATATATATATATATATATATATATATATATATATATATATAGTTAATTTATTTATGTTCCTTAAAAAAAATAACAAAAAAGAAATGTAAGCATAGAGGCCTTGAAACTATAATGTTACCTTTTAAAAACTAATTGCAAACATTTATGCAAAGTGTATTATATATAATCTACAATTATGCAATACTGTACCACTAAATAAGAAATGTTTTAAGGGGTAAGCTAATCAGGCCAATGAGAGAAAATAATTAATCATTCTACATTTTTTATTAACTCATTATTTCATTATTTTTATTTTATTTTTTTATTTTTTTATTTTATTTTGTAAATACAAAGGGGTCATTAATGATACTTACATTATAGCAAATTCACAAACAAAGTATGAATAATTTGGCCAAAAATGCAGGTGCCTGTCTTAATATTCAAGAATTTCATAGAGAAAATATGAAATAAATGTAATGTTATTGTTTGTTATTTAAATTTAATGTTATTGATTAACAGTTGTAATAATTTCCAAATTTGCACTCATTAAATAACTATATTCCCTATATCTATATTTGTAAGTGCTTTATTGTAAAAAAAAAAAATTCAATGTTTACACAGAATTGATTCTTCTTTCATGTATCCTTGCTTCTGAATGAGCACATACACACAAAATTATTTCAAAAGAATTGTCTTTGCAAGTATGTCCGTAAACACAGTCTGTTATTTCTTAAGTGAATGAACAAACCTGTGCATTATTATTTTGGATCCATGTCTTAAAGGGGCAGCAGCCTTTAAATACCTGGTGTTCCATTAGTGGCACCTGCTGTCAGAGAGTGACATTTGCGCCTCATTCACAAAAGTAAAATAAGACCATTCTGTTTTTACTTCAAATTTTTTAATTATACAATCCAAAAAACATGTATTTAGCCAGGGCCGCTGCTGGCCAAATGGGTGCCCTAAGGTGGATTGTATTGTGCCACCCTATGGGGAGAAAATAGAACTTTAATAAAATAAAAAAAGTAACTGAATAAATTGTATTATTAACAAATTACAAATGTAGCTCTCGACATTAACCTATGGCTATAACTTTATTATGACTCTATTTTATACTCTCAAGCATTCAGAAATTTTGAAAAAGAAAATTAGGTAATTTTACTATAATGAAAACCATTGTTTATTTTTGTAAGGGTTGTGATGTCCACATTATGTACATAAATTGTTTATTTTGAATGAGACTACATTATGTATTTTAACAGTGTTATTAACCAATCATTGCTGTCTCATTGTTTTTTATATAATGCATTTTACATAATTTTAAAGGCTATTGATGGCTTAGGTCTGTTCACAACAACAACAACAAAAAAAATATTACAGTATATTAATACTTCTTTGTAAATTATTATTTGAAGTAACAAAACCATGGTTAATTTGCAGTTACCATACCATGGCTACAAGAACGATGATTTTTGGTGTTATTGTTAAAACCATGGCTAATTTTCTTAAGGGAACCTGGAAAGTCAGAGAGAATATTAGATGCGTTGGTGGTGGTGAAATTATTTCCGACATTAAAACTTGTTATTAACGTCAACAGCCAAAAAAAAAAGAAAGAAAGAAAAATATTTCACAGGAATGTGCCTGAAAGTGATACACGGACCTCGTTTTTACCTAAATGATTTACAATTTATTTTAATAAATATAAAAAAATTATAAGATGTGCATTGTAGTTGACACCTACTGTAAATGAACACATTACAGTTGTTTTTATGACTGCAAGTGTTTCTCTTCAAATGCTATTGAACTTCAAATTAGTCCACAGTAAAAATCACCCGATGTCTTTTTTTTTTCCTTTTTTTTTTCGGGCTAGTTAAATTCATTTTGGGCTACCAAAACCATTTTGAAAAGCTTATCGGTAGAACTTTATTTTACAGTCCTGTTCCTCATGTACATACTATGTACTTATTATAGTAATTACAATAACTATGTAATAACTAGGTACTAACCCTGAACCTACCCCTAAACCTAACTCTACCCCATGTAGTTACCTTGTATAACCAGAACTTTCTTAGATAAATACACTGTAAGTACACTATAAGTACATGTATGTACACGTACTGTAAAATCAAGTGCAACCAGCTTATTTTTGCTGTTTACCTCACATTGTGCTGTGGAGGCTCTCTTTTGTTTTTATGTTTTATTTTTATGTGTTTCCTCAATGTTTGCTTAACGTTCTGTAACTTTTTTCTTCATTATAAAGGCTAATACAGCATGTTGTCTAGGCCTATGCCATGCCTCATCTTATTTGTTTTTGTTCATAAATCTTTTGTAAGCTAATTGTCATTAAATCTTACCGTTTTATTGTTGATGTGCATTTTAACTAAAAATAACAATGAATCCACCTATTTTTAGTCTTAATAGGTGAAAGGTGTATAGTAAGCAAAACAGACAATCATCTTTTATTGTAAAACCTGACTATATTGCGAAATCGAAAGTGAAAGCACCCAAAGCCAGGCTTATAACAAAAGAGGAACTTCTAATATTACTGGATAAATAGAAACTTTTTTTTGTTGTTGTTGTTTGTTTTAGGACTTTAGTTTCCATATAACTATAAACTATGATAAAAGTTCATCACCGTGCATTGATTAACAGCATGTTGAAAAAAAAAATGCAACCAACTGAGAAAGTTGCAAAAGAGCGACCAGTGGGAAGAATAAGACTGGAGCTCTGAATGGGCTCGGTGCACAAGATGACGCTGGTGAGCTTCAGCGACTCAAGTGTGTGTATACTCACTTCATTAAGATACCAAGCGGATCGAGATTGGTTCATTCTTTCTTCTGTTGATTATGAGACTCAGCGTCAGTGCTTAGTCGTTCAATTGGGATCTTTTCATTCAAACACAAACCACTCAAATCTGTAATACTGTACATTTTCGGAGAGTTGATTTAGTTCTGTCTGCTATTTATAAAATTATACGGTTTGCGACTGTCAAACGATTGTTTCGAGATGCTCAGAGATTTCTGCATATGATTTACTAACTTAATTTGATAACATAATTACTAACTGTACAATTTAACAATGCAATTTTGGTAGGTTGGCATTAATTAAAAGATCGTAGCTTGCATTAGGCTACCTGTGTGGTTTTATTATTATAATTATTTGTGAAAATAATGATGGAATAAACAGATGTATGTGCACAATTGAGAAATGCATATTTATGAAGATCACAGCAAATGTCTCACAATGTAAATATTTTATTTAAAAAAATTTACAAAAAATTTTGCGAAATAAATCATTTCAACATTTACGTAATTGGTAAGGGAAAAAGACCATGTGTAGCTGTGTGTACACACCATGTTCAACTTTAATTTCGTGAACTTTAGGTATTTCATTCATTTACGGATGTAAACATTATACGTTTCAAATGCACTCACTTCACATTTATAGTATAGTAATAATAGCGGTGTAGCTGTTATTTGCATTTTAAGTGATATTATAAATCCAGTAAACATGTAGAAGGTAATATTTGGATTCCTCTGGTAGTCTGGTGTGCCTTTAGCACAATCGGAAGTATCTGTGCACACACTCGCTATACCTGAAATCCAAGATGGCGGAGATATGCAACTAGCCCATAGGCCAGCTCCCCATTTTAATGATATAGCACCATTGGGGCAGGGTTTCATATTTTTTTTGAAGCACCCCTGAGGGCCATCATTGGCTAGCGGACCCCCACCTGCTGTAAGCATTCCATTGACTCCCATTCATTTTGGCGTCACTTTGACAGTGAATAACTTTACATCTGAGGCGTTTAAAGACTCCATTCGTCCGTTCATTATTTCTAAAGAAGCACAAAAATGTATAAACGGCCCCAATACCATCTTACATTGTGGCCCCGTTGAAGCAGTTTTTGTAAAAATAGGCAAACGATTGCATCATAACCATAACCTGGGGTCGCTGTGTCCATTCTTTTACTGTATATGCTCAGCACCTGCGTTCAAAGTTTTCTGGCACTGCCCCATCATTGTATTTTTGAAAAGTGAAAATTATTAAAAATATAAAAATATTAAGTGAAAAAAAGTGAAAATTCATCTCTAAACCCAGTCCCCAAGTAAATTGTCTAAACCCGGTCCCCAAGTAAATTGTTTAAAAAAAAAAAAAAAAAAAAAATAGCAAAACGAGTTGTGAGGTATCCCCAACACTTTACAAAGCAAACTTACGCCACTGCATGTCACCATATTCTAATTTGTTGAGATAGTGAATTTGCATATTTTTGTTACAAGTGAGCCAATATCAGCACAATTAAAAGAACCAAAGACTTCAGTCTGTGCGCATTGAATTTATTTAATATATGAGTTTCACAATTTAAGTTGAATTACTGAAATAAATTAACTTTTTCATGACATTCTAATTTACTGAGATGCATCTGTATTTAATCATGTCTCTAAAGCAGGTCACAGTGTGCTGCAAGAGATCGAATCCTCTACAGATGTGTATTTGATTTTTAAGAAACCCTTTAAATTCTTACTGGAGCCACAGGACTGACAATGACCAGAGATATAGAGCCATACGTCATCTTTAATGATAACATAAGGGTAACGTGTAAACAGCATGCTAAGTATAAATAGAGTATACTTTATATAAATAAAGTAAAGCAATCTGGGGTTTATCTTTAAAAAAAGTAACCATATAAATAATGGTAAGCCATGTATGTAGGAATAGTTGAATAGTATGAACATTTTGTGTGTGTGTGTGTGTGTTTTAGAGCAAAATACAATGCTAGCAACTAAAAATTAATACACATAGAGGCCTAAACAGGTATTATTTCTAGATCAGGAGTGTTAAGTCCTGAAGACTTGAGCTGTAAAGAAACTAAATAAAAAAAAATAAAACCCTGTGAACAAAGTGTGTGCTGTTCCTAGGGATGAGATCTCGTCTCACAGATCCATTGATAAGCACTATTGCAATCAACATCGAGCCACCCTATTAATTCAGGGTTCTTTTTTAAATAAGTCACAGCACAATTCTCTCGTCTTCCTCCATTTGGCTCTGTTATATGTCCACTGGATGCCCAGAACCTGCAACAGCAGATCAGCATTAGATGTTTAGTGCTGCTTTCTGCGTGATATGATACTGACTGTGAGAATCACATAATAATCCGTTCAATTCTTTCTCACCCAGACGTCACGCTGGTGCCATCAACCCATTTCCATCTGCCCTCTTCCTTGGCGTCAGTTACACCAATCCAGAATTCTCCTTTATCAGTAATTTTTGTAACAAAATCCTTAAATAGATTTTAGCAATTACATTTTTACATCATGAACCCACAATGGACACATTTTATCTGACACCACAGACATACAGTATCTCTCACTCACTTGTTCCTCTCTGTTGTTAATAATTATCAGATCTGCTCCTCTTTCTGTACAGTCTCTTCTGCTCTCAGTCCAGCTCTTCTTCATTGACGACATGAAGTATAAGCTGAAAGTAGGGTGTACCCATCCATCTGTA
This sequence comes from Carassius gibelio, assembly GCF_023724105.1. NCBI lineage: Eukaryota > Metazoa > Chordata > Actinopteri > Cypriniformes > Cyprinidae > Carassius > Carassius gibelio. Next base: position 14,064,198 of record NC_068414.1, read on the forward strand.
AACACAACCAGTTCAGTTATTAGCTTATTATTCCCTCCTAGAGTACAGTGAATGATTAAACCTGTTTTTAGTAATAGCATATTGCTTAGTTGCAGTTCAAAGATCACCTCTTTCATTGATAATCTTCTGCAGGTTATTTCTTTCTTGATTGAACTGGTCTCTTTCTTTAGTCAGGATGTCATTGTTGATTAACAATCCATTCCTTTCATTTGTCATGTTTATGTTCTTGGTTAGAAGCAGGTCACTCTGTTCTGTGAGGTTGTTAATCTTGGTTAGTAGCTTGTGTGTCTCTTCTGTGCAGGTTGTGTTCTTTGTATGGATGTGGACACACAGCACTATGACCGCAGTCAACAGAAGAACACACAGCAGCAACAAACACACTGCAGCTGTTCTGAAACGTCTGATCTGCACTGAATCACTTCCTGAAGATGACAGGTATAAAGATAAAAGTTTCTTAATTTCTACACCCAATAAAATGAAAGTTTGCTTGTATTTTACCTGTGTGTTGAGGTGTATGGTTTGCCCTGGTGCCTCTGTCTATATCCCATGTTCTGTCAGTGTTCACATTGCTGTAAATAGTCTCAACCATTTTTGAGTAGATTTCCTTCAGTCGTATAAATAATGTATGGTCTTTTTAAGACTCCACTCTTAGCAGATGAGCTGAAAATGGACAAAGTGTAAAAGTGTGTTATATCCTGTTTGCCTATATAATCATTGTCACATGATTTGGTGTTGCTTTGTTTCACACCTTGTTCCGGGCATCATCAGCATATTTATAGTTACAGAAGAACAGAAACTATCTGAAGTCAATGTGTTAAGTTCAAAATCACATGGCAAGTAAAATTTAACAACGCTACAAGAAATGTTTAGCCCTTGCTGGATTTAACCATGTTTAGAATAAGTTGAAAGTATTATCTGGATTTTGAATGAAAACTTACTGAAATGTGAGCTCATAGCATCTCATCACACACTGCTGCTGTTCAGAAGCTAGTTCATGAGCAAATTCCTCATGATACATGGAGGTAAATGAGTTTTCATGCAGTTCTTTCTCACATTAGATCATCATTGACAGGTTTGTTATTGACTTAAAAGTTCTATACTAGTATGAGAGGAACACAACAAACACACTGTAGCTGCTCTGGAGCTTTGTTCAATCTTCTGAGTATAATTTCATATTAATTAATTCCAAGCTTTTGAGGTGCCAGGAATGTGTGTCCAAGGATAAACATCTGATCGATGACCATACTTTCAGGGTGGATCGCACTTCACTGAGGTAAGTTACGTTGTTTAGGTTACAGAACAATGAAATATGAAAGCTGAATATATAATAATATATTGAAAGCAAAAAAAAAAAAAAAAGTTTTTCAAGAACGACTTCACGTTTCAGTCTGGTGGCTTTGTTATGGACTTGGTGAAACGTATGTTTACCAGTAGTTGTTTGTTTGTTTGTTTTTTGTCATACAGGCTTATTAAGATTTATGTTATAGCTGTAATACCTCTGACTTTTAAAATTAACATGAAAACTTTTCATGTTTCTTGTGAAAATGTCTTGCATTTGATTTAATTATTTATACATTTCTAGATTATTGGTGCAATTAAATATGTAACATGTTGAGTCTGTCATTGTAAACCATTAAAAGTCTTATTCGGACTTAAAATAAAGTTTCTTTATTTTAATTTAATTTACATTTTATTTTCATTTATTACAATTTTTGTTATTACAATTAGGCCTATCATAACGTAAACAATAATTTGGTTTGTCATACACTCAAAAAAATGAAATGTTGGGTTTAATTAAAAATATTATGTCAACAGGTCCCTTGCAATTTGTTTAAGTAATCTCAACAAACAATAATTTAGTTCATTTTACAAAAGAAGTTTAAGTAAACTTAACTTAAAAAACCTTAGTAGACTCAACAAACAACAATTGAGTTAATTATAAATGAAAATCGTAATTAATGATGACAAGAAAACTGAATAATGCCACTTCAGAAACACCACCCCCTTTAATTAGGATTTAATAAGTCCATAACACTGAATCAATCAATCAGAGTTCAGCTGCTCAATACAACTGAACATATAGATCTTCTCTTAATTACAGTTTATCAAACAAATCACAAACATCTTTGAGACGGAATGTTTCAACCATTTCTTTATGTCCTAAAATATATCGGAACAAGTTCATTAATTCAAACTGCCCCCCCAGACCAGACCCAATCGCTCATTGTCTGGTGACGTCACACTCGTGGAACACGAAATGCATTATGGGTATAGCCGCCATTTGTAAGGTATCAATGCTAGTGTGTTCAATTGGGAGGATTGTGTTGGTCTTAAATGTGGTAAAATGGTATGTTCTTGTTGTGCGATAGGCTGCACATCTAGTCTCATGACAGAACGGGTCACAAAGCTCAGATGCTGAAATTAATGCAAGCGTCATGCGCTTCAGTCTATGTAGTAAACAAACCCGCACGTCTCTGCCATTCATTCACACAGAGACGCGCAGAACACGGATTCATATTTCAAACAACTTTTGCGGCTTAACATTTACAGATACTGGTCCATATGGAGATTTGATTTGATTAATTTATGCTAACTTTGACAAATTCCATGACTGTCTGTTAGTGAGGTATTCTAGCAGGGCTAGTTCGTCAAGGGTTTTAGCCAGTAAACAGGATGGTGTATCGATCAGGACACAGGAATGAAGACGAGGAGATGTAATTTCTTCAATTAACTGTATTGAGATCCAGCAGTGCTCATCAGAACATTCCAATATCCTGCATTGTCATTATAGTCTGATAAGAAACAAATAAATCACCATTAGGTACTGATTACTATGCAACATAAATAATAAATCCACCCAAATAATACAAATCAGATTCATCAAACATAAAGATATCAATAAGCATTGCTATGTCCCTTTAAACATAATCTACTATTACATAATGAGGATATTATTTCCTTCACATAATAGCTTCACCTCCTAGATCACTGACCAGTTTACCTAAACTATATTAAAAAAGGGATTTACAGAAGGAGAAATGGCGACATCCTCTGGCCAGAAAGGCTACTGCACAACAGCGTCTGCAAGTGGTCTCCTGAGCACGATATTAACTCTTCTTAATTCAATGTTATAAACGTTACAACGTAATTTAAACATCAGAAAGCTCACATCAGGTAAATTAGTATTTCCTACAGTATTTTACAGCATAAACATTGTTCTATCGCTATACATCTCACTCATCACGCTGGGCATGGTAATGCATTGTAATTCTACAGTGTAGAAACACGAACACAATGAAGTGACCACTTACTTTTTGTCATGAACTCAACACATAAATATTGGAAGCTGGATCGTTCAGAACAGATAAAGAAAACTACACAACACATGTATGTAGGCTGAACTATGCTGCTGAACTTGAACACTTTCCCGAACTCACTATAACCACACTAACTACACACTTCCTCCCCGTAATCACCGAAGAAGAGTCTTAAAGTGGCAGGCACCCAGAAACGTCAGAGCCTTTTATACAGCCACCCCCAAATGTGCAAGCACATTTGCTTCCATTAAAGGCTCATCAGTCCGGCTGAGGGGGGCTCACCGAGGCATCATCCTCCCCCGACGGGAGAGCTGGCAACATCACCAACCGAGCTACCGGTCGTGTGCACACATGTCCTCTGATGTCCACATCAGCGGATCTAATGCATCCATCGTCGCTGCGGTGGACCTTGGTTACATGTCCAATGGGCCACAGGGCTCGAGGTAGCTGTGGGTCCACCAGCATGACAACAGCCTTATCCAGTAGTTCAGGAGAAGCGGAGTGCCATTTCTGTCTGGTCTGCAGCCCAGGGAGATATTCTCTGATGAATCTGGACCAGAATTGGTCAGCAAGAACCTGTGAAGGCCTCCAGCGTCTGCGACTCAGGAGCTCCCTCTCAGGATAGACCACTTGGGGTAGAGATCCATCAGGCCGCCCCATAAGCAGACTATTTGGCGTCACAGGGTCGATATCCGCAATGTCGGCAGATACATAACCCAATGGTTTAGAGTTGAGGATTGCCTCAACTTCCAGGAGAACGGTAAGAAGGACATCTTCATGAACAGGTTGTGCCCCCACACAGGTGTAAAGTGCAGACTTGACGGAGCGTACCTCTCTCTCCCACACTCCTCCAAAGTGTGGAGCTGCTGGGGGGTTAAACTGAAACTTAATCTTCTGACACGCGAGTCGTTTCCGCAAGGTTGGCTCCATACTGGCAAAAGCCTCTCTAAGTTCCCGTTCTCCTCCTCTGAAGTTGGTCCCCTGGTCTGACCACAACTCTACAGGTGTCCCCCTTCTGGCGATGAACCGTCTTAGGGCCATCAAGTAAGCATCCGCATCCATATTTCTGAGGAGATCCAAGTGTACCGCCCTGGTCGTTAAACACTTAAATATTATTCCCCAGCGTTTCTCCTGGCGTCTGCCCATCTTGACAAACATGGGTCCAAAACAATCCACGCCAGTGGAATGGAAGGCGGGTTTATGTAATCGGAGACGAGCAATGGGAAGGTCCGCCATTCGGGGAATGGAAGGCTGAGCTCTCCAGCGCTGACATTCGGCACAAGAACGCTGATGTCTGCGAATCGCCTCCCTTCCATGGATTATCCAGAACGACCGCCGCATCTCTGCAAAGACCCGCTCCGGACCAGGATGGAGCAGGTCGCTATCAAACCTTTGGATAAGTAAGCGTGTAACTGGGTGTGAGGCATCCAGAACTACAGGGTGCAATGTCAAGTCATCTTGACCTTCCAAACGTCGTAACCGACCTCCTACTCGTATGAGGTCCGTGGATCTATCTAACTCCGGAGCCAAGGTGAGTAATCGACTCCCAGGTGAGACAGGTTTCCCAGCTGCAAGGAGTTTGTAGTCCTCTGGAAATGACTGTCGTTGGGCTCGCTGGAGAACAATCCTCTCTGCCTGTTGGTACTCTTCAGCATTAGGTGTTGAACTTGAAGGGTTTGGTCCTAGGATTTCTAGAGCAGTGGCATCTATGAGCTCCTGCCAGGTTTGGTACACCTTGTCATCCCTGCTGATTGATATTGGTGAGGTAATCGTTACTCCACAGAAGGTGGTCTTCCGGAGTTCCACATTGTCCTCAAATGGCTCAGTGCTGGGTCTTTCTGGCCAGGTGGCTGGGTTCTGAAGAAGGAAGGGATGTCCTTGAGACCATCGGTTGGGATCTATTAGGGCCTCCAGGGTCTTCCCTCTTGTCAGATCATCAGCAGGATTATTCGCTGAGTCCACATAGCGCCAAGTGCACTTTTCTGTTAACTCCTGTATCTCAGCTATTCTGGCACCTACGAAGACCTTGTATCGGCAAGACTGGGAGTGTAGCCAGGTTAGGACTGTAGTGGAGTCTGACCACAACACAGTTCGAGCCACTGTCAAGCTTAGTTCCCTCTCAAGGACATGAGCCAGCTGTGCTGCAACCAGAGCTCCACAAAGCTCCAGGCGTGGGATAGAATGCAGGCGTCTGGGAGCTACTCGTGAACGAGCAAGGATGAACGACAGGTGGATCTGGCCTTCCCTGTCCTCAGTTCTCATGTAGGCTACAGCTCCATAAGCCTGCTCAGACGCATCTGCGAAGATGTGCACCTCACGGGTAGCACCCTCAAGGTTGGCGTCCGCCGGAACATATGCACGTGGAAATGTGAGGAAAGGTAAGGACTCCAGTTCAGCCTCCCAGCTGGACCAGGCTTGCAGGAGTTCGGCGGGTAAGTTAGAGTCATCCCAGCCTCGCTTCTTATCCCACAGCTGCCTGATGATGAGCTTCGCTCGGGTAGAGAAAGGTAACATGTATCCCAAGGGATCGTATTGAGTAGCTAGAACTCTGTAAATGTTCCTCAGCGTTGGTACCTCGTAGGACACAGGCCTATGTTTGTAACCCAAGGAGTCGGTTGCCCAATTCCAGCTGAGACCGAGTGTTGACTCCAGAGGATTGGACTTATCCAGCGCCAGCCACAGGTCCAGGCTTTCAGATCTGGCCTCTTGAGGCAAATGACTCAGGACATCTGGATTGTTGCAAGCCCATTGACGCAACTCAAATCCTGCAGAAATCAGAAGATCCCTGAGGCGATCCACCAGCAGTTTAGCTTCACTCTGTGTACTCACGCTCTGCAGGCAGTTATCTACGTAAAAGCAGTTCTCAACCGAGAATCTCAGGTCATCGTCCGGCTGGCAGTGGTCAACAACATGGCGCTGCAGGGCGTATATCGCACAGCACGGGCTACAGGTTGTGCCGAAAAAACTTGCCACTCAAATGTTCTTGGGGTTTCTTCTACCTTCAGGTCCCGCCACAGGAACCTTAGAAGGTGGCGATCTTCAGGGATGAGGCGGACTTGATGAAACATCCCCTTGATGTCTCCACTAACAGCTATGGGGCGTTCACGAAATCTCAATAAGACTCCCAGCAAGGGGGCACCAAGGGTAGGGCCAGGTAGCAGGTACTGGTTCAGGGTCTGCCCGAGGTACTGGTGAGAACAGTTAAAGACCAGGCGGTTCTTTCCGTTGTGGCTGACGAGATGATGTGAGATGTACCATCCTTCTTTGGTAGAGGTCTCCTCAGTGACTTCCCTCACAGCACCCGTTTCTATGAGCTTCTGCATTTCCATCTTGTACGCATCTGCTAGTTTAGGGTCCTTTAAGAGTCGCCTCTCAGTACTACGTAACATGGGCATAACTGACTCCTTTGGCGAGTGCAAAGGTGGCATGCTTGGATGGCGCAGCAATGGTGTGGCGTACCTAAGAATTCCATCTACATTAGTACGGACCGTCTTGGCTTCAAGCAATGCTACAGCCTGCTGATCCAGCTTCGACCGCGTCACCTCTCTTTCATGTCGGTAAGGTACAGTGTCTACTTGCCAGAGCCTCTCGACATGCTTGTAAAGCTCATCCATTGGTGGCGCAGATGACGTAAACAGACACTGTGCCGGTTGGATTGGCCGCCCCCTGAATGGGGTAGGGCCTTGAAGAGTCCACCCGAGCCTGGTACAGACTGCGGCTGGGCCACCTGGTGGACCAAGCCTGACTGGTTCGACAGGTGTTATCAGCTGAGGGTTGTCAGAGCCTACAAGGAGTGTAGGTTGAGCATCTCTTAAGGCAGGTAGGGGAATGCCACTTAGGTATTTGTATTTCCTCTTCAGACGGTCAATGGGGTAAGTGTGCTGTGCTAGGCTGAGGCGGCCAGCCGTGAAGGCACCATTGATCTTATAGCTGGTGTGAGGGTTTGCGGCTGGTGAGACATGGAAAGACACCGTGTGGCCATGGAGGATCTGGATGTCCTGTCGGACTGTACGCAAAGGAAGCGCTTCAGGAGTGCCCTTTATGCCAAGAAACTTAGCTGCTGCTGGCAACAACATGGTCCTCTCTGACCCATCATCAAGGATCGCAAAGGTATCAAGGGTTCGGTCCTCATAATGTACAAGCACAGGGACGACCTTTAACATGACTCGATTCCCGGCTCCAGGTCTGTCCAGGTAGAGCGAGTCAGCCGCAGAGCTGGTTAATCAGCTCTCTTATTTAACAGCTACATCTTTATTGCCCCTCTCTGCTCTTGTATTTATCTCATGAAGAGCCAGTAAGTGTTTTCCCTGACAGATGTTGCAAGGTTTCTTCAATGTGCACTGAGCGGCTTGGTGAGTTCGTGCACAACCCCAACACCGCTTGTTAACCCGTATCCACTCTCTAAGCTGATCTTTGGAGAGTTTGGTGACTGCACTGCATTGACTAAGATAATGCTCAGTACTCTCACAGTAGGCACAGTAAGCTTTACTCTTGACCCCTCTGCTGGTTGAACTCTCTTTTTGGTACAAAGATGCTGTCTCTCTTGACTCACCAGCTCCATGTAGGACGGTCACTGTTTGGCTTCCAGGACGACCATCAGTCTTCAAATTCTGCCTTTCCTTTATGCTGCTTCCAGTAGCCTGACTGTCGAAGCCCTGACACCATGATTCATAGCGGAGCCATTCTGCCAAATCATGTAGCGTGTGGGTCGCCCCTAACTGCTTGAACTGATGTCGACGGAAATCAGCTCGCTGTTCCGGAGGGAGCTTACTCAGCAGACGAGCAACATGTGAGCCACAGTTGAGTTCAATTTCCCCTTCAGGACCTAGAGTCCGCAACAAGCCCACTAAAGATTGTATCTGAAGAGAGAACTTCTGGAATGCCATAGTATCACCACGCCTTACTTCGGGGGTTTCTAGAACACTTGCTATCTTCTTTAAGGCAAGTTGATGAGGATGACCAAATTTGTCATGGAGGGCTGACATAGTGTCACTATAGGGGTTGGGTGAGTTTAGATAAGCATCAGCTATAAGCTTAGCTTCCTCCAGCTTTAAATGATCCACAAGTATTTGATACTTGAAGAGTTCTGTAGCATTAGATGGGAGTAGGTTTTCTAGAGCTATGCGAAGCCGCGCAAATTCACTGGGATCCGGGTGAATGAACTTTGGGATTGTGGGTTGGGGCCCTCGATACACTTGTTCATTCCCTGGCGGCTGCATCAACTGATTAGGTGGTGGCATGCCATGTACCGCTCCAGTGGCTGCTAAAGGATGGTAGGTTCGGGCAGGCGCTGATTGCATCACAGGTGCATGAGCTGGGGCAGGGTGTGTGAGCAACTGAGAGGGTCGTGTAGAGAGGTATGGTGATATCCCTTTATCGGTAGTAGGAGCGGGATACTGAGGAGGCAGTGGAGGCTTACAAGGCCTACATACTCTAGCTTCAGGGGAAAGATTGTGATGTCTATTGTCTAGCTTTTGTTCATCAACCCTGAGATTGCACATCCCTCTTGACACGTTCTCTTCAGGTTCAGGTCAGGGTGGAGGATCAGGCCAGTCCTCCTGCTCCATTTCCTTTGAGTGTGCTGCAACAGCGAGACTCCTTGAGGCTACAGCATCAGCTTGTGGAGACGTGGGATTACTATAGTTTGAGGTTGGACTATTAACTTGGGCCAGGTCTGCTCTCAGTGAGCGGGCTACCTCCAGTAGCTCTTTCATCTCGCGCCGTGCTTCATTGAGTTCCTTTATGCCCGTTTGAAAGGCCTGTTGTGTTTGGAGCAGTTTAGTATTCTCCTCTCGAATAGCTCGGATTTCCTCAGAAAAACGAGAATCCAAATATGGGCTCTGATGGGATGAGGGTGTCCGCGCAGGCTGGCTAAGCCCATCCAAATCCCTCCTCTGGCTGTGGTCTGGGGCTAGCTGAGGAAACTCAGGGTGAGCAGCATTCCCAGAGAAGCCACTAGAGTGAGGGTAGGCTGTTTGGAAAGGGAACGCCCTCCTATCCAAGGCAGGGGATGCGAGGCCCCATTGGTGCTGATCACGATGACTATATCCCATATAGTCCACTTCAAAGTCCTGAAGTCTGACAGGTCGACGTATTTGACGTTTAGGTCTCACATCAGGATACATCTCTTCATCTGACTCCATCCTGAATACTGCTATCCGGCTCGAAGGACCAATGTTAGTGAGGTATTCTAGCAGGGCTAGTTCGTCAAGGGTTTTAGCCAGTAAACAGGATGGTGTATCGATCAGGACACAGGAATGAAGACGAGGAGATGTAATTTCTTCAATTAACTGTATTGAGATCCAGCAGTGTTCATCAGAACATTCCAATATCCTGCATTGTCATTATAGTCTGATAAGAAACAAATAAATCACCATTAGGTACTGATTACTATGCAACATAAATAATAAATCCACCCAAATAATACAAATCAGATTCATCAAACATAAAGATATCAATAAGCATTGCTATGTCCCTTTAAACATAATCTACTATTACATAATGAGGATATTATTTCCTTCACATAATAGCTTCACCTCCTAGATCACTGACCAGTTTACCTAAACTATATTAAAAAAGGGATTTACAGAAGGAGAAATGGCGACATCCTCTGGCCAGAAAGGCTACTGCACAACAGCGTCTGCAAGTGGTCTCCTGAGCACGATATTAACTCTTCTTAATTCAATGTTATAAACGTTACAACGTAATTTAAACATCAGAAAGCTCACATCAGGTAAATTAGTATTTCCTACAGTATTTTACAGCATAAACGTTGTTCTATCGCTATACATCTCACTCATCACGCTGGGCATGGTAATGCATTGTAATTCTACAGTGTAGAAACACAAACACAATGAAGTGACCACTTACTTTTTGTCATGAACTCAACACATAAATATTGGAAGCTGGATCGTTCAGAACAGATAAAGAAAACTACACAACACATGTATGTAGGCTGAACTATGCTGCTGAACTTGAACACTTTCCCGAACTCACTATAACCACACTAACTACACACTTCCTCCCCGTAATCACCGAAGAAGAGTCTTAAAGCGGCAGGCACCCAGAAACGTCAGAGCCTTTTATACACTGTCTATATTAAAATATAAGTTTAATTTTCATGACTGGATTTTGAGATTCTGTCCTCATTTTCTGCTTCGCGGAAATCATAGCGCTGAACCGGGTTTGAACGGGACCTCGGTACTACCGGTACTTAAAGAAACCTGGTACCGTCACATTTACATTTATTTAGTACCGACTTGGTACCGAAGTACCGGGTCTTTTGACAACACTATACCATAAACAAGATAATTTACAATGTCTAAGTATGAGGATGAAGGTAGCAATGCGTGGTCAGCACTCCAACTTAATGCAGCCAGCTCATATGGATCTATGTTATGAATGGATGACCATTTCTCCATATAACGGTCACTGGCATCTTTATTGAATTTATTTCGGTACTGCCTTTTCTCAATCTTCTTTTGCTTCTCCAGGTTTGCGAGTTATATTTACTTATTATCTAGACAGTTATCTAAGTAGTTATATTAGTTATTTATTCTATTATTTACTTCTATTCTTGTGATCGTGGTTGTTTCAGTCAATAGCGATACCTCAAAAATGGCGCCGCGGTGACGTCACACACAACAAAACCACATGTCTGACAAAGAGCGATTAATGCCTTGTGTCTTGTGCTTTGAAAAATAAATACAGAATTCATATTTTCTAATTTTATTTGTCCTATCTTATAATTTTTGTGGATATAATGAGTAAGTTTAGAATTAATTATTTTTAATTACTATATTGAAAAAGAAGCTTATTTTGGTGGACTTCAAAGTATTGCGGTAAGTTACGTGAGTGGACTCTCTTCTCGTTCTGTTCCCGCTTTAGTCTACATGCTAAATAAACAAAATGGACATTCGTCGTTTTTTTAATAAACCCACTAGTAAAAGTGTGGAGTTTTCTAACTCTGGCACTTCAACCATCAATTCCACTGCTGCTACTGACACAGCAACCGAGGCCGGTGTTGCAGTAGATTCTGTTCCCCTTTGAATGTATGTTTCCCCTCGGGTTGCCAGGTCCGTGTAATAAACCCAACCAAATAGTTAATCAAAATTTTCCCAAAGTAGCCTAAATTCCACGGATTTGGCAACATACCCGCATGCAAATGCACCAAACACACCTGGATGTAAGGAAAGCAAAAAGGGACAAATTTCTTGCTACACTGCAGGCAGCATAGTCAAATTATTCTCACACTCCCGTTCCCGTTCTTTTTTTTAAAATTATTATTCATCTTGCAATTGTTCCGTTATTTTTGTCTTTTGTTTTAACATTTCAAGTTGAAACACCTCTCGTCTTAAATTTATTTTCAATTTTAAAATTTAGGATGGTATTTTGAACTATTTGACTTGCTGTACATCCAGTCACGCTTCTTGCACACGCTAGTTCTGATCATACGTATAGTAACTCGGCAACTACGCAAGAATTGTAGTATGTTTGCGTAAAGGGAAACAGACATTCTGAGGGGAACAGAATCCACTGCTACACCGCATCTGCTGGTAGGTGCCCCCCCACGCACAAAAGTGAAACTCCGCCTATGTGCTACACTTCTGCAAGAGGGTGACAGAACAACAATTACCCATAATACACTGCAAAATCCTCAGCCAATGAGATTCAAGTCTGTATTGGTTTTATTAATCTTGTACTTTTATGCAAAAATGTTATGTTGGCTGAACAAATAATTTTTAAGTGAAGCTGACAATACACACTTTGTTGAATGAACTAGACAAAATTAAGTAAACATTGTTAAAAAAATTTTTTTAAGTAATCACAACAAGAACGGATTAAGTAAAATTGGCAAAAGTGAAAGTACATTTTTTTGAGTGTACTTGATTTGTGTTTATAATTATTAAAATAGTAATGATTTGCAAAGAAAAAAAAATGATAACATCACTGTACATTATTTATTATTTTTAGTGCCTTGAAATTCTCCTGTCTCTTAAGAAATACAATAATGTTTACAATAAAGCGAATATTTTACCATTTTATTTTATTATTGTTCTTTTTTTAAGTGGTTCTTAAAACATAATACATGGAATATTCGTTTGACGTCACAGCTCAGGATGAATGGGGCGGGAAAACATCTTGTCATTAGTATTGTTGCGTAATAATGCTCACTTTGATTCTTCAGTTTGCACGTGAGTAATTTCAACTGCGTTTTATTCCTTTATTTTGAACCCGGACAAATTAGGCAGTTTTCAAAAAGAGTTGGATTGGTACATGTTGAAGTTTATAATATATAAAAGAATGTTATTGTGACATCTAATATATATAAGATAACAAATAAGTTAATGGTCCATATATCTAGGCCTACATTCTAGCAGAAATCTGGGTAAGCACCCCCTACCATTTCTATTGAATTGAGCAAGTAAATATTACAAAATAAACACCTTGAACATTTCATTCATTATTACAGTTTATTCACTTTAGTTAAAAGGTAATAAAATATGACAAGATCTCATAGTTAACCTGTCAGAAAATAAATTATCTTAATTATGTCAGATAACACTTAAGCAAAACATGCTCAGGTCAAAGTGTCTGAATAAGTTTTGGTTCAAAATTTTAACAATATTACTGGTAGTCCACTGTATGAAGAATTATATATATATATATATATATATATATATATATATATATATATATATATATATATATATATATATATATTAGTGGTGGGCATAGATTAATTTTTTAATCTAGATTAATCTCACTATGATCTTGAAATTAATCTAGATTAAATTGGCTCATTCGAATTGCCGTAGCTGGGGTTCAACGGGGAGCTGGTGAAGGTTGTACCAGTGGGCCCTGTTTGAAATTGTTTAATTTGTATGTTAGTTTATTTTTATTTATTTGTGCTATTTACACAATGCTTAAGTTTTTTTCAAGTTTGTAGGTGTCAAGGTACAAAAAAAAAAAAAACGAATAATTAAATGTAAAATAGCATTGGATAGTCTTCAATGTAAAAATGAAATATAGAATCAAACCTACATTTATTCAGACACCTTCAACATTTCTCACATTATTACAGTTTTGCTATATATATATATATATTGCATATATATAAAAAAAATTATATCTGGTGTCTGAATAATTTTTGGTTTGACTGTCAAAACTACAAAGTAATTCAATCAAGAGCAGTGAGTGATTTTCATTTTCATTTTATTGCATTAACATTACAGCAGCCAGTAGTTAAATTAGGCTTTACACTTTAAGAGACGATGAACGCATCCAATATAATACACATCCCATTTTTTTCCTCAACTGTTTACTTTCACTTAAGAAATAACTGACAGTTTTTTTCGAGCATAATTTCCAAGGTGGATATTTTTACATATTTTGTATGTATTTGTCGGCACAAGAGCAAAAATAAGCAAATTCGATGTTCAAGTGTTTTGAGACGTCTTTCTCTGTGTGAGCCCTGAACACCAGAACACCGCGAGTACTGAATTGGGCTCTTTCACATCTTTGTGTTTGTTCAAACTGCGATTTGTATTTGTTCGTTCAGGTGCAGGAGGGACTTCGAGGAGAACTTCGCAGAAGAGAGCTCGGTTCAGTGTCGCTGTCCGTGACACGCGGCTCTCTGTCTCTCTCCGCACCGAACACAGCGTGCGAGTAACCAGCTATTCTGTTCAGCTTTTCCGTGTCTTGTGTTTGGATGCTTTAATGTTTAAATCAACAAGCGGTAAGGCGTAAAAACATGTGAAAAAGATAAGCTTTCGTGACGATGCGCAGCAGTGGCCCGTCAACTATCCTGAGCATCTTTTTAGGCTGACCTCAGCCAGTCGGTTATATAAAATATCAAGGTTGAAAGTCATCATAGCTCGCCTAGACCCAGCTCCCAACCCAACTTTGAGAATAGATAGACGGCAATATTTATTTGTATCGTCCGAAAAGAGTCTCACGTTAACTCAGCACATTAACGCCGATAACGGCCCACCACTACTATATATATATATATATATATATATATATATATATATATATATATATATATATATTAGTGCATATAATATGTCACAGTTTACTTTATTTTGCTATCATCACTTACATAAATTAACTATAATGTCCTGCACCTTCTAGTAAAAATTTAGAAAAAATTGCCCAAGTTGTAAGGCCATTATCACTGTGGCCTTCAAAACTTGTCCTGCATGCAAGACTTGCCAACTATAACTAGTTTGCCAAGGCAAAACTAAAGGAAAAAAGGGAAAGATTCAATTTAATGAAATCCGACTGGGCTGCTTCCATACAAAAAAAAAACTGCAACAGGACTGTTTTTGTTAATAGCAGTTATTGTTTGGTAACTGTCAAACTGCAGGTTCGTAATCATAAGTGACCACTTATATTATTTTATTAAGTTAGATATGTGAGATGTTATATGTAAGTTAAATGAGACAGTGGACCTTGCTCATGACACACAAAGAGGAGGAATTTCTGTTTTTTTTTTTTTTTTTTTATAATTAAATAATTTAATTGAATGTCAAAGTTTACATTAAAATATTACTGAATTTTGTGTATAAATTAGTTAAATGCAAATCTTTATTATTAGATTTTTATTATTTCAGCTGGACAAGTCGGCTACCCTTGACCTCCATCCCATACTGCTTCTAAGTGTGCACTTGTTTGGGTTATGTGTCTGTTTTTAAAAGATTTAAAAGATATGTTATCATTTCTAAATCTAAAAACATTTATAATACTCGCTGTATTTTTGTTATTGCTAATTTAAACAAAAATGTTTAAGGGGAGATCATTGGTGCCTCAGCTTTGGAGAACTCTTTATAAACCTTTGTCACCTGGAAAGTAAAAATATATTGATTAGCAATACACTAAATATAATAATAATATAACCACAATTAGCCTACCAGTAACTTTCCCTGTAATTTCTATCCACAGTATGTTATGCATGGCATACAATGAAGGACTCTTATGAGAACATTATCCTATTAATTTCAATTCAATTTCAGTTTTTTTTTTTTTTTTTTTTTTTTTCTTTGAAGCAGAATATGTGTTTGTATAATTGATAGGCCATAGTACATATAATTAAAAGGAACTAAATTCATGAAATATTGGTATACAGATTTTGGTTGATACATCGTACTGTACAGTGAAATGTGCTATTGTTATATCCCTACTGACCTGAAAGATGGACAGATCAGGCAAATCTCCAGTCAGACCTTTGAAGAAGGCGCTCCTGTGTAGAACATAAAACTTTCATGAGTGGGAAGTGGCATAAACACAGGTATTTTCATTCAAACATGCAACATATTGTAATAAACCTACAATATTGAGCCTTTACCTTACACCCTCAGGATACAGTTATTCAGGATACAGTTAGAAAATATAGCCAACAGGTTTATAATTATAATTGTGCCACTGCTGTTCCCCTTCAGTACAACTTAGCACAGGAGGCACAACTGGCATATTCAGAGTTCAGAGTAATGTGCTGACTGGAACAGCAAAGTAATGTAGTGGTTGCATAATGCTGCTCCAGAAACACGTGCAGCTGTGTTGCATAAGTTCCACAGGAATCAAATCTTTCAGTACCACCTGCATTAGTAAAATGTCATATTAAATACTTATTTACCATAGCTTGTTCATGGTTTAATCATTCGTTTAGGATATAATCTTGTTTATAATATTGTCTCAGCCTATAACTGCTGTTTTATCAATTCTTACTTCACCATACACTCAAACTGTGAGGTTTCTCTGCTTTCCTCATGGACCTGTAGCACAGCACCCTGACAGTGACTTCACCTGTGCCCTGAACTTTATAAGAAACTGAGAGGAGAGCAAGTTAATACAATTGATATTACAATTATCACAAAAAATAACGAACTGTCTGTGTTTTAAAACTAAGAAAAACAAGCTTCTATACTACTAACATTACATTAAAAACTAGCTTAGCCGCTATATGCCGGCACACTACATTAGATTAAAATACTTACCCTCGTAGTTGTGCAGATAACTCGATATGTAGAGTTTAAAGCCCTTGTCCCTCTTGCTTGTCGGAACAGGGGACCAGGCATCAACAATGCGATGAACATCGCTGACGCTTATTTTCGGAGACAGAGTAAAAAAAATGACATTTTCAGTGATGCGCAAGGAAACCGGAAACAGATATGCCAACTTCTGGCGACAGCGGAAGTTCGTCACTACGCTTGTGCACAGAGGCAATACTGAATGTATTAGATACTATGTATGTACAACTTATGGGACTTCAGTCAGTTAAAATTTAACCTTCATTGATGAAATCTTTATTTATCCTTACCTTCAAGTACCATGTAGACAAGTACTCGTGCAGGTTTCTTTTTTTTTTCACTCCTCTGGCAGGCAATGTGATCATATTTACTCGTGCTGTAATGATAAAATAATTAAGTGTGCTTTTCAACTAGTGGTTAGTCACCAGTATGATCAATGAAAGAAAAAACAACAAGAAGTCAACTGTTTTAACAATGATAAAACTACCGAACATGGAGCATTGTCAAAAAGGACCACTTGCCAGCCTTAGTCATTAGTATTTTGTAGTTAGAGCCACACTGGAAAAGCTGTTTACTTGTTCAACTTATTTACAAATGGTTGTGTCTGCCCCTGTTTGGTTTTTGCCACCCCACTGGTCCTACTGCATACACACCAGATGTCAAATATCAAGTTCAAGTATGTCAAACTAAAGGTAAAGGACTTACCATATTTTTGAATATACCTTTACCTCACATTTTGTAGAGTGCCCCTTCGCATGCATAACTGAGAGAAATGGCTTCATCTGAGTCATGTTTTTGCATGAGCCACCTTTTGACAGACAGTGACAATATTGACACATGCTGTCAGTGCAGAAGAACTTGCAGTTTGTCTTTGTGGCCAGCTCGTTTTGCAAAAATATAGGAATATATATTTATATATATTTGCAAATATCTCTCCCCTAAACATGTTCAGACCTCTAAGCAATAAGCAGTGTCTGCAAACTGCCACCTCTTCATCACATTTGGTGTTTGTCTTCTTAGAGGTCTCCCTGGCTGCATGGCTCCCCTCTGCCCATCATAAAGAAAATATGTCAATGACAAAAAATATTCACAAGAGATTTTGACAGTGTAATAATATAAATAACAATATACCCCTTTGTTCTGCTGAATCAATATACTTTTCTGATTCCATCTGCAGACACAGCAACTGTATCTGGGGTGCAAGCAGGGCAAGAGAAGTGGCAGAGACAGTTTATAAGAGACATGCCACTTCCTCAGTCTTCAATACAACTATATAAGGAAAACCCGTTACTGGGTTACTCCGCCGCGGTACCCCCGAAGCAATCTAAAATAGTCCAAATATAAACACTTATTATAGGTGCACCCTAGTGATTCAGGACAAGCTAAAAACACGGTTTGGAAAATGGATTCATGGTGTACTCGCTTATTATGTTCATTTTTCTACATTTTGAACACAAACAAAGTTACCGACCGCAGCTCTGATTGGTTGATATTTACCGGGAGCGCATGACTTTCTGCGAATGGCAATAGGACCACTGGGAGGAGCCAGAGGAGCTTGATTTTTTTCACAGATTATCTGTCTCATATTCTACTGTCAGGACATAATGACAGGTTTAATAAATATGTAAAAAATATCAAAAGTTCACTACAGTACCTTTAAGACCAATTCAAAGAAACGATTGTAAGACATCTTGGCCAACTAAAAAGTATAAAAATGATAAGTATGTGCATGTACAGCACTCAATACTTAGTACAGTCCTTTTTTGAAGCGAGACGCTTCTGACGCTGTCTGTTGTTCAAGAGTGGCTTGACACAAGGAATGCGACAGCAGAAACCCATGTCTTGCATACGTCTGTGTGTAGTGGTTCTTGAAGCAATGACTCCAGCTGCAGTCCACTCTTTGTGAATCTTCCACACAATTTTAAAATGGGTTTTGTTTCACAATCCTTTCCAGGGTGCGGTTATCCCTATTCCTTGTACACTTTTTTTCTACCACATCTTTTCCTCCCCTTCACCTCTCTATTAATGTGCTTGGACACAGAGCTCTGTGAACAGCCAGCCTCTTTTGCAATAACCTTTTGTATCTAACCCTCCTTGTGCAAGGTGTCAAAGGTCGTCTTTCGGACAACTGTCAAGTCAGCAGTCTTCCCCATGATTGTGTAGCCTACACAACTAGACTGAGAGACCATTTAAAGGCTTTGCAGGTGTTTTGTGTTAATTAGCTAATAGAGTGTAGCAACAGGTGTCTTCAATATTGAACCTTTTCACAATATTCTAATTTTCTGAGATTTTGTTTGGTTGTCAGTTATAAACATCGAAATTAAAATAAATAAAAAATTGAAATATATCAGTCTGTGTATAATGAATGAATATAATATACAAGTTTCACTTTTTGAATGGAATTAGTGAAATAAATAAAAAATTTGATGATATTCTAATTATATGACCAGCACCTGTATGTCCATTCAAGGAAATTATTTGGAAGACGTCACCACAAATGTTACCACTCTGGAATTATGAAAATTGGAATACAGAGACATGCCAGTTAGACTTGCATAAATGAAGTAAACAAATGGTTTTCCAAGTCCAAGTTAAAAGCTCAGGTGCAGTGATCTTCAGGTCCTCAAAAAAAGGGAAAAGGTCTACCTTGTATATGGTTTGAAACCCAACAGTGTCACGTGGGTGCATGGCTGTAGTCAGGCTTTGAAAAATTAGTGATGTCCAGGTGGTGCTATAATAACCCCTATAAATACAACTAATTATATACACCAACACTTGAAAAGAAACAGAAATTTAGATGTTTTTGGAGGGATGCTCATTTTTAAATGATACCCTATTTATTGCATCAAAGTTTGTTAATACTATATTTATGGAGTGGATAATTTTATCAGTTGTTTATTATTCATGCAACCATAAATATTGTTGTTATTGTTTTTATTTATAACCATTATATAACCGATAACTTTGTCTAGTGCTCTTATAAATGTTTATAGCATGATTTGTGAAAGTTTAACTACTATACTGAATGACTTCTCATGGACTTCTTAATGGCTAGTGTTTGCCTATTTCATTTAATTCTGTACCCTAAGTTACAGATCTCTGCACTAGTGTTAGACAGCGTTTTGATAGCGCTGATCACGTTTGTGACAAGTAAAAGCATTTTTTCCCCTTACCGAATGTCTTAATGAATGTTTTTTTTAGACCATTACTGATCGTCGCCACTAGTAGCGCAGATGATAAACTGTGAGTTATACAGATTTTGGTGTGATCGACTGGGGTTCGAGTCCATCTTTTGGACAACTTTTTTCTCCCTTTTCAAATCACATCCTAAAAGCATTTATTTTCAATGAAAATGAAGTAAATAATCAAAAAGTATAATTATTGTCCCAATAAGATGGCATCTATTTAATAATTTTCTTTACAATTTACACTAATTATTGCATACTGTTTTATAATACACTACAGTACTGAGGTGCCGATAATAGCCACTTTTGGCAATATGGATTTTAAATACTGTAGCAGAAAATCCTCCTATTTGAACATATATAGCTATTTGCACTTAGTGTAAATAGCTGCTGCCTTTTTGATAACTGCCAGATTACTGTCGGCGATACAATGTTGCCAGATATTGCTATTAAAATAAACAAAAACCTAAAATAAACCAAAATTTGGCAATTTTGGAAATTAGATAAGATAGTTATCGCTGACCCTAAACTGCAACTTCCTACTTTATTAACTTTCTAAAGTGCAAATTAAGTGGAAAAACAGGTAAAAAAACTATTACAATAGCTGGATCTGGCTGCGTCTCGAACTCTTTCTCACTGCACTCTGAAGACTTGTTCACTTCGGCAGCATCTCACAGAGATAATTTAAATACCACGGACGCTAAACATGTTGAATTATACATGCAGACATTCATATGAAGGATCTAGCAGCATATTAGTCAAAGAACAAATTTTAATTTTGAACGTAAAATTTACCAGTGACCTTATAGCTGGCTACGGCCATGCGTGGTTGCGGGGGATGAACTCAAGCGCAGACAGAATGCAGTACACACAAGGTTAATGACCAGTGGTGTCAAAAGTACTCAAGTAAAAGTATAGATACTGGTGTTTAAAAAGACTGGTAAAAGTAGAAGTATCAACTCAACCACTTTACTCAAGTTAAAGTAAAAAAGTACAGGCTCTAAAACAGTAGTAATATTCAATACACATACCATGGCCGGCAAAACTATCAGAACATCATTTTAGCAGCACATGACTGTGACTTGAGTGTCTGTGTATTAAGGAGTGTGCTTGTCAGTGCGTGTTAAGGAGAGAAATATACTGCATACATTTGAGTGTGGGTGGACAAAAAGAGAGACAGAGACTTCAAACCTATGCAAAATAATCCCCTTTAAAACATGGAGTAACTCATATACTGTATACAGAGAAACACTACCAAAAACAAAAGCAAAATTTTGCACATGACACTAGGAGAGTGCAATAATGTACATTATGTATGTGCAGTGAGTGTATTTGTGGCAGTGGTATACATCTTTGTTGTGCATTATTCCCGGAGTCCCATAAAAAACTTGGGAGTAACTTACTAAACTGTACCCTAGGTACATACTGTATCAAAACAGTCTCTGAAGCCTGAAGAGCTTGACTTAGGTGCAATAAAAGTGCATGTCAGTCCATATGGAACAAAAAGAGAGTATCTGTTGGTGTGACTGTGTGTGATCGTGAGATTCCTGTATATTCCTGTGTTTGTGTATGACAGAAAGAATACATGGACATACCCCTATACAATCACCAGACCCTTCTGTTTAGTTTCAAAAGAAGCTGGTTTTCAAAGTTCTTAGAATCAATACAGTACGTGCCCTTTTTGGTCTGAAGATCAGTCCTGCTGAACTAAACAGTCTCTTGCAGGCTACTAAGGCTGGTAGTGCTCCGTTAAGCCTCAATGACAGGCTGCATACTGCCGGGAAGGAGTTAAGTATCTCTACTGTATCACCTGGGCATCCAAGGTAAGTCTCCAGCTGTTTAGCATTTTCTTGGGAACTGGTCTGTTTGATTGCAGAAAAAGTCCTCCTCCTCTGAAGAATGGGAGCTCTCACCTTGATTCTCCACAGTTTGGTCTCTCAAGTAACTTTTGATATAGTCAAGGCCTTTGAAATAGAAAAACAAAATTAGGACCAAATTGAACCATGGAATTGGATTACAACACTGAAAGATGTCACATTGAAATTGATCAACTTCATATGGCTTACATAAGGACACTGATTGCTATTTGGATTGCTTGGTATGTTAGAGATACTTAAAAGTATCTGCTAAATGATTCAATGTAAATGTAAACAGAGTAAAGTTTTGCATTTGATCCAAAGTGACTTACAAGTGAGAACAATAGATGCAGTCAGGTCAACAAGAGAACAACAACAGTATACAAGTGCCATGAAAAGTCTCAGTTAGTCTAGTCCTGAACGCATAGCCAGGATGTCTTTTTTAAATTTGCCATTTATGCTGTTAATAGCATTAAGCAAACAGTACAACACTTACCAAGTTTAATGATTTGTTCATCACTTGTCCAGCACGTCTTGAATTTGGGGACTAGAATAGCCACGGCTATCAGCTGCAGATCTTTAAGCATTTGTCCAAATCGTTTTCAAGTCCTGCTAAAAGTGCATCAAACAATGGCATACAGAACTTGGAAGAAATGTGAAGGTGCTGGAGCTTGGTCTTGAGTAGGGTATTTGTAGGGACCAACCATCCCATTTGCACATTGGTCTCTCCCTGAAGTACGTCAAGAGCCTTTGCAACTGGGCTCATAGTCTTTGCATATTCAGACAGAAAGGCAAGCTCGACAGAAGTAAACCTGTTCAAAAAAAAAAAAAAAAAAAAAAAAAACAATCATTAGAGACTACTTTTAGGAATTTGTTGCTGTTTCTGTGCGGAGTCAAAAGGGTCTAACTCTGTGCCACCGCATAACTAAAGATGTGTTAAAAAATTAACGAGAATATATACATTTCCGAGTCCTGATCGGGAGGTAACGTCCGATTCCGATCGAGTCTGAAACCACGTGATCGGGCCTGATTTCCGATCACATGATCGGATCTGGTCATCCCTAGACACCAAGTTGAGAAGGTGGCAGGCGCAGCGATGGTGTTTCGGAAGCTGATATTCCAGGCAGTCGTCCTCGTCCAGTATGGCTCCAGCTTCAACAAACTCCATGCTCTTAGTGCTAACCTGCTTTTCATCATATTCATCATCACTATCATCTTCTTTACCACTATCTGCTGCTAAATTGTTATTTTCATCAGTCTGACCCTAAAAGTTTTCACAAATTTGAGCCATTATAAGTTGTGGTGCAAGTAATCTTTTCACGGATATTAAAGGTGCCATCTGTAATGTTTGGCAAAAAAATCAAGTCATACTCCACATTCCATACCAGATGGGGGCAGTATGCCTCAATAAAGTGAATTGGTCTACTCTAGAGTAACAAACGAGAAACGGCATAGTCTCTATGCTCATGCCACTCTGCTCACGTCACTGCAGAAAGATTTGTGAGCGCTCAAACGCTCTAACGTAGATCGAATGCTTATTTTGTATTTAAAGCGGCCGCAAAGCAAACAAGCTTGTTGATCTCGTGCAGACTAACCACAAGGAGTTATAACCTCATTAAATATTGTTTTGGATGAAATATTAGGATCCTTTACTTAAAATGAACAATCTCAGACACCTTGGTCCACGTATCACTTTTAATTTATTTTTTATATCCCTGTACGCAAACAGGGACACATAATAGATTAATACAAACGCTAAACAGCAATAATCAACCTGTCCTTTATTCTGCTTGAGAACTAATGTGCCAACTCTCAAGCATTCACCGTGAGACACACGCAATTGACTCATTTCACACGCTTTTACGCCACACATCAATTTTTTCACGCACAGAAAAACCACGAAGCAAAGAGGACACAGAGACCAACAGACTAGACAGAGCAGGTTAGTTATGATAATAGGGCTGTGCAAAAAATCGAAAGTGATTTTCATGCACCTCTCATCAGTAAAGACGCTCCTGTAATTAGAAGTATATCTCCAGCACGTGCGTTCAGATCAGGTGCTTCTTAAAACTAGTCCAAAACTAGCCCAATCGCGTTTCCGGGAGGTTCCCCGATAAAAATTGCTCCCCGGGGTTAAAATATACATTTTTGGGAAGGGTTTCCCTGGTAATATTAGCATTTTAGGGGCTAAATATCACGTTATTGGTATTGGGATTGCTTCAAACCGTGGACATGAAAAACAACCGCAGACTTGGCAACACTGGTTCAGGTGGAGTGGCAGTTACTACACAGAGCCGTAGTCTATCGACAACTAACACAAAATCGCTTTCAAAATCGACAAAGAATCGCCTGCGATTTTAACATCGATTTTGTGTAGATTGTCAGTGAATTACGTCTCTGTGTAGTAAATGCCAACCAGTGTTGCCAAGTCTGTGGTGGTTGTTTTTCATGTCCGCGGGTCACAGCGACCCCAATACAAATAACGTGATATTTAGCCCCTAAAATGCGAATTATACCAAGGCAACCCTGCTAAAAAAACGTATATTTTAACCCGGGAAGCAATGTTTTATCGGGGAACCTTCTGGAAGCGAGATTGGGCTAGTTTTGAGAAGCAACTGGGCAGAATTTGTAGTGAAAACCAGGTAATCCTGATCTGAACAGACGTGCTGGAGATATACTTCTAATTACAGGAGCGCCTTTACTGATGAGATGTACATGAGTAAAGACATGCACAGCCCTATATAATAAAATGGGTAACGTTAAGTTATAGCTAGCTAATTATCAAACGCTGCTACGGTTAGCCATCGCTAACATTAGCACGTTTATCGAACAGCCTTCGATACATTTCTATGTTATAACTTCCCGAAAACAAATACACAAACATATAAAACAGACTTCTAGTGAAATACTAACAGCATCTAACTTGCAAGTTCGGAGTCGAACCTCATTTCTTTCAGGCCCATCAGTTGTCTCAAGCGATTAAAAGCAGTGCCGATGTTTACTCTGGTATTCTTATCGGATTTGATTTGTGATTCCGGGCACGGTTGTTTCCCTGTAGCGGGTGTTGGTCTCTTTCCAAGGGCGTCAGCTATCCTTCCGCTCTCTTCCCTGAACTGAAAGTAGTGGGCTGTACTTTCCACATGATTGACATCAGGTTCAGGTATGCCCTGCGAGTTATTCATGTATTGCAGGTTGGCTGGTGGTTATGTTGCCCGCATACCGCCTCCCATGGCCGAAACTGGTATTACGACACCTGCCGGGCCGGGGCTAGTAATGCTAATGCTAATTAAGGTTGATATCTCTGCAGCACTATAACTTGACATTTTTTTAATGACATCATCGCCCTTATTTCTTCTCATTCTTTTGATGCGTGTAGGTCATGTTATGGATATTTTTACCTCAATTTTTGCATATGGCACCTTTAAATTCACTGTGGATATTGTTCAGAGCACTGGCAAGAACACCAAAAATATATTTTAAGCTGTCTGCAGGCAAGGGCAGCACAACATCTTGTCATATACTATCCAATGTGCTGTGAAACCTATGAATCCACGCTTGTAAGCTGTCCAGCAGTAAGTTGTAGTGGCAATGAACTGGAGTTCACTTAGAGTGGTACAACAGTATTGCATGAAATCACATTAATATTGGGCTGGAGAAGATGTACAAGATCTATGAAACCCTGCTGCTCAAATACATTAGGTGGGTGAAGGCCTTGTGTGATAAAATGGAGGACTTAGCTTGCTTGGATGGGGGGGGCTTTCATCTGGTGCTCCTTCTGGCTTTCTTCTTAGGGCGTTTGAAGGAAAGTTTTCCATCTCTCCAGAGGATTAGGGTGTTTTCTCTGTGGAAAAATATGCATCATTGAATCAAATGTATTTACAAAAACACACATTATCAACCTGATATACTTTTTTGTATATCTGGCTACATTTCCCCCTGTGCTTTGCAATTAGGATGGCCACCTTACCTCACTTCTCATCTTGACTAAATTGTAAAAAAAAAAAAACAAAGCATTAGGTTGGGTGAGGAAATTGAAAGAATAGGCATTACCTCAAAGCATTGAATGTAAACCACATTGAAACCAACAGGGCTGCTCAAAACAAATGTGAAAAGGGCTGACCTAACTAACACATTTCTTGTGGGTAACCACTGATACATACTAGGAGTGGAAAGGTACACAGAAGTCACAGTTCGGTTCATACATCATGGTTTGGTACAATGAAGGGAAAAGCAAAACAAAAATGCAGAAAGCGTGGCCATGTCTCAGGCTGTACCACCAAAAGAAAATAAATTACTAAAAATGTAATATTATTATTATTATCATTATTAGTAATGCGCTTTCCTTAAACCCAAAGCGCTACAGTAATAAAGTAATAAATAAAATAAAACAAAAACACCAAAAGCAATAACAATTCATTAGAGAAGGACAGTCTTAAATGTGTCTTAATCAGCTTTTTAAAATAACCCAACATTGGTGCATTTCTGACGGTCAGAGGAAGCACATATCATAGCTTAGGGGCTTTGTATGAAAAGGCTCTTTCCCCCATGGTCTTTAGCTTACATGATGGCTGGTGAAGTGAAAGAGTTAATAGAGCAAAGAGAGCGTGATGGAATATAAGGACCGATGAGATCACAAAGATACTCCGGTGCAGTCCCATGAAGTGCCTTGTATGTTAAAATAAGGATTTTAAAATCAATTCTCGCATTTACGGGCAGCCAATATAATTGTGTTAGAACCGGTGTAATGCGTTCACGAGGAGAAGTACAAGTGAAGTACTTAAGCCTAGTATTTTTTAAATACGTTTAGTTATAGAACCAGTTTATTTGTAGTGCACTGACAACAATTTTATATAATTAGTTTATTAATTAAATTAATAAAAAGACCTTAAGATATGTATTTTGTACCGAAATGAATTGAAAATTAATTAGCTACATTTCAGATTAATATATTTGTTTTCTTTAAAATGAATTAATAGTGACAAACACTTGCAGTTTGAATGATGCCCTGTATAAACAAAATGACAGAGTATGTTCTTATGTTTCCTCTGTTCGATCGCACCCGCGCCTCACACAGACACACACAAATGGAAGTAAACACTTTGTGACTTTTCGATCGCACCTCTCTCTCTTTCTCTCTCTCTCTCTCTCTCTTTCTCTCTCTGAGCTACAGATTAGGTGTCCCTAAAGAACCCCCGTATCTAACAGTAGGTCCGCATTAGATTTTTTTTAGATACGTTTTTTTTTTTTTTTATACCGTGTATATTCATGCACCGAACAATGATGGCCGTATCATTTCGGTTCAATACGATAATACATGTACCGTTCCACCCCAATACATACTGAATATTAATAGCTTAGTATTACAGGGTTTCCCGCAGCACTTTGCAGCAACACATGCCAGCATATTTTCAAACATGACCAAACTAATACTGGTTAACTGCTAACTTGGGACTCTTCAGTAGGCAACTGCTAGCCCCAAAGCATGTTGCGGCATGCTAGCCAAGTCAAAGCAGCCAAAGCAAACATTGTAAAATTGACCAATATTAGCCTAGGCCTACTCTAAAATGAATTAATATAATAATAACAAAGAAAACAGCTTACCTCTACATGTTTCTTCAAATTAGAAGGAGAGTTCTTGAAAGCCAAAAGTACAAGTTTGTGGTGCATTCTCCACAAGTCGTTTTTGCTCCCGACGAAGGCCAGGGATGTGGAAGGTTTTGCTGGTCGCCATCACTAGAACTACTACCAACATTCTCACCTGTGCTTTCAGATGCTTCAGACATTTTGCCAGACTTCATGCTCTTGTCAACTGAATCTCTTTCTGACACATTTGCCGCAGTTTGAACATGCACTTCGTTTCGTGCCATGCACGGAAAAAGATGAATAGCCCACACACCAATGGCATCTCTGAATATTATGGGTTTCTGTGCCTCTTCCAATGACGCTCGAAATCAGTCTATGGCATTGGAAAAAAAAAAAAATTCCCAAACTAGAGTAACAAGTTGTGGCGAGTGGGGCGGGGCCGAGAGGCGTGGGAACGAGGAGTGAGGCCAGGTGTAGTGATTGGAGATGAGCTACACCTGAGCCCCACCGCTAGTATCGAGTCCCACGTAGGAGATGGAAGGTATATAAAACTGGAGTGACGACCGTGAAGGACGAGAGAGGACCAGGCCTGGGACATTAGTTTATGTGTTTGCTTTTAATTTATGCGCGTCAGTCGCCGTGAGGGGCTGACGCGCTGTTTTGTGTTTATTTTTGGATATTAAAGTGCTTTTTTGATTGTGCGCCGGTTCCCGCCTCCTTCTTCCCGATGTATATGGAGTTTTAAATATTGTTACAGTGGTGCCGAAGCCCGGGAGAAGGAGGGACGCGCTGCTGAAGATCCCTCGCCGCTGTGGTGAATCCGCGGTGCCCTCGAGCTGGCGAGGTACGTGCCGCCATTGACGCTCGAGGCGGTGGGCTGGAGCGAGTTGCCGGGGACGGGCGAGCTCGCTGCCGACCGCCCACGACAAGGAGGGGCGGCTGCCGTCCGTGAGGGAGCGGAGGAGTCGGCGCCGTTCGCCAGGGGGCCGGAGCCTGCCGCCTCCGTGACGGAATCCGGAGGGGCAGGGAACGGGGGACTCCTGCCGCTGCCCAAAATCGGAGGAGCCGTCGCCGTCCACCGGGCGGCGGAGGAGTGTCGTGCCGTCCGCCGAGGGCCGTCCAGTGCCACCGCCGGGCACCGCGGAGGAGATCACCCAGCCGGTGGAGGGCCGAGCAGCAGTGCGTCTGGGAACCGGATTTTTTTTTTTTTTTTTTTCCTCTCTCCCCTCTCTCGTCCCTGTCGCTCCTCCTTCCATCTCCTTTTCTCTCGCCTCGTCTGTCCTACCCCCAGGTTCCCGCAGGTCCCCGTGAGCGGTCTCCCCCGGAGGGGGGGGGGGGAGTAGAGCGCAGTCTCGGGAGTACCCCCCGGCCTGCGAGGGGCGATGGGGGTATGTGGCGAGTGGGGCGGGGCCGAGAGGCGTGGGAACGAGGAGTGAGGCCAGGTGTAGTGATTGGAGATGAGCTACACCTGAGCCCCACCGCTAGTATCGAGTCCCACGTAGGAGATGGAAGGATATAAAACTGGAGTGACGACCGTGAAGGACGAGAGAGGACCAGGCCTGGGACATTATTTTATGTGTTTGCTTTTTATTTATGCGCACCAGTCGGCCGTGAGGGGCTGGTGCGCCGTTTTGTATTTATTTTGAATATTAAAATTATGTTTTGATTGTGCGCCGGTTCCCGCCTCCTTCTTCCCGATGTATATGGAGTTTTAAATATTGTTACACAAGTTTATTTTTTTTAAATGTAAGGAGTAGAAAGTACAGATAATTATGTTTAAATGTAATGAGTAGAATTAAAAAGTTGGCAAGTAAAGACACCTAAAAACTCTACTTAAGTACTTAAGTATTTGTACTTCGTTACTTGACACCTCTTAAATGACAAAACAGGGGGAAAAAAAAACACGAGGGGGAAAACAACGACTAGGGAATAGACGAATAACTTAACAAGACTACACCAATGCAAACAGGTCATACAAACACACGTACCTTGATTTTTCAAGCCTCAACACACACACACACACAAATATACAAAAAGTATAAATACACGTAAATATACCCAAACATACAAATACAAACATATGTACAAACAAGCCTGCAGAATATGACTTACAAACAATCTCACACACACACACACACACACACACATACTTTCCTTCTGCCGCGCTTGTGTCATGTTATCCAGTAAATAAACCAGACATATGTAGTTAAAATATCCCCATTTAACAATATAGCAGGAAATAAATATTTTGTCTCAAGTTGTGCATAGAAACGTGAACGTGTCCGGCATCTGGAGTCTGTGTGATTACTGGCTTGTGAAACGAACTAATTTCAAGGGTCTGTGTCACTTAACCGCCCAAAAACCCATCCACTCAAAGAACCCAATGTACATTTTAACAAGACAGAGGTTGGTATATATATATATATATATATATATAGAGAGAGAGAGAGAGAGAGAGAGAGAGAGAGAGAGAGAGAGAGGATATTTTTAGTTTATTGTAATTACATTTATTATTTTTTCAAGCATCAATGCAAGGCTCAACACACACACGCTTACGCCCGTTTCACATATAATCCATCTGCAGTGCGTATGCAGTCCGTGTGCGTTACGTATGTTGTGCTGAAGCAGCACGGACGCATTGTGCTTTCACACAGGACGCGTTTGCAGTCCGCTACTGATCTGTGGCTGTTTAAGCCACAAAACACAAGCTTTGTGCATTATTTTGATATCAAATCATTAAAAAGAAAAAAAAAATCTAAAAAGCTTTTTTAGCTTTGTGATACTCTTTCATCACAGTAGGCTACAGTAATAATCTTTCATAGACACATTTAAATTCAAATATAAACAACGTATTACTACTCATGCATTGGACTGCTAGGTTTTTATAATAAGTTGCTGAAACAAGCTGCAACACATTTAAACAAAACAGCCTACTTTTCTTGTTAGGATATCACAAACATTCAAAATAAAAACTAACCACTGACAGAAACAGTCGACTCTCGTGCCTTCTGCATTTAAATCTTTATTACACGCAATCCAACGGGTCTTAAATAACTTTGTTTTTCTACCTTTATAAAAGTGCATATATAATGTTGCCTTGTTTCTCTAAAGTTGCTCCTTTGCTCGTTTTAAATCTAGCCAAAACCAATGTGTTGCGTGTGAAACACAGTAGGCTTTGATTAGTATACAATTATTGTGAAATGACTGCATTTCCGTGTCAATCCATGTTCATTTTTACCACGAACAATGCGCTGTCACTTTAATTCAGCGCATGCAGCACAGCAAAAATAGACTCGGTACGTAAAACGATTGCTGCACTACTGCAGACGCACTGCTCCTGGAACGCATTGACAGACAACAACTGCGTGCAGTGTGAATGTTGGAATCCGTTAACATGGGTGCATAAAAAAAATATGCAACGCATACGCACCGCAGACGGAGTATGTGTGAAACGGCATTATGAAATTTTTAAGTTAAGACTTTGACTTATTGACTTTTGACTTATTAAGATCTTTGATTTCCAATGTAAGATGGAATAACTTTTAAATGTAAACGATTCACAATACTTTGCAGGAGAAACGCTACACAGATATCATCGCATTGATTTTGGAGTTGTTAAAAATCTGTGCATTTCAAACAATCGAAGTTAATGCTGTATCTAGCCCGTCGAGATAAAAGGCGGTCTTTACGCACCAGGATATGTGATAAAGGCCAGATGGTGTCTGGCGTAGATCACACCTTTAACAGATACATTCAGTCAAGTTGTAAAAATCATATACATAAATCAACATTATACATGAATGAGTATTAAAGATTTATGTTATTAGGGCATCCTCTACTGAAGTTTATTTGATTTTAGAGGTGTTCTCAAGAGACGCCCATAGGGCTACCCAACCTTTAAAAACTAAAAATTTTTGTCATGCTCATTACCTGCAAATTATCTTCAAGCCGTGGTACGCTGCAAATTAGACAATAAACGAAACAATGGCAGACAACTACCAGGGTGAATTTTTAAATAAATTATTTAAATGTATTTTAAAGTGAATATTTGTTTAATGTCTCGTGGATGATCTCTAGGTGGTTTTGAGAATCAGGATTTCGATGAAGGTTTGGAACAGATCCTTGAAGAGTTATGTGAGTATTTTCCAATTTTATTTTATTTTATTATCTCAATGTCTAATAATAACAACATCAATAACTTTGCTACCATTCTTACAGTTGATGAGGATGTGTTGTTTGCTTGCGATGACCCCAGAGCTGTTAATAACGGTAAGCCTTTTTCTCAGTAAGTTAAAAATGACAGGTTCACATAACATGATTACCAGATAAATAATAATAATGAGATATGTTTTTTTTTTTTTTTTTGACAGACGAGCAAGCTGTTGTCGACAATCAAGCGGTGATAATTCCTCCAGAAAACGTTGCACAAGAGGTTGTGATTAGTAACGAATCACAACACGATCTAGGACATGTCACGAATCCCACCCCCGCCGACGCTCTGGCTTCTGAAGGAGCTTCTCACAATCACCCAGATGTCTCAAGCGTTCGCACTGAAGTTAGCGTTACTTGTAGGCCGCGTCACTCGGAGGGTCAGGACGTAAAACGTTTGAGGCTACCGGAGCGGGAAACAGACAATATTCCGACCACCAGTCATTTAAGGACTTCGGAGAATAACGGTATGTATTAAAGCAGAAAATCTTGTTATTACATTTTATGTTTTGCGTTTTATTCAACAAAATAATAAAACCTTTATCAACATTTACAGATCAAGGATATGATGAAGGAGGACTAACAGCCTGGACCGATTCGATGTTACATGCCTGGGACCAGGTGTCTTTTAACGAATCGGCAAGCGAGGAGGAGATGGAAGAGTTACCTCACGAAAATCCACAAGAACTGTTCCGTGAATATGATTTAAATAGAAGGCTTGATTATGATATGCTTCGCCGTGTTAATCAACAGTTTGACACACTTTTCGATTTGAGCAGTCAAGCATTGTCCTATCGGGGTGCAGAAGAGATCGTTTGTAATGCACAAAGTGATGTGGTGTCGATTTTGAGGAACATCATAGAGTGTCAAAAACAGCACAACAAATCCTTACGTCATGCGGCTGAATTTTGGAGAAGTTGCCACGAACAGCTATATGGTGAATTTCGACAGTTTCAACAGCGCATAAGCGGGGTACCAGGAGAAATCCATCAGGTACAAGTTGAAGAAAATGTATCTGTTAATGCTCTTACTCTGATCACGGAACGTTTAAATCTAATGCAATGAATGTTATCAGATTTGTAACAGTGTGATCGCCCTTGATATGTATTGTATTGTTGTTTTTTATCATTATTTTTTGACATCGAATCGTTATTACCACCGAATATTCCTTATATTATTGTTTGTTATTGACAATGAGTCGTTATTATAGTTAGTTATTTTTTATATGTATTATTGTTTTGTTCTTGGTAGTGAATTATCATTATCACTAATTTCTTTCATTTATTAATATTGTTTGTTGTTGTCATTGATTTATACCATGTTGTATGTTATTGTCTCCCATATTAGGTGTTGTTTTACTTGCAGAGAAAAAGTGTTTTGAATTTATACCTGATGTATGTTTCTGTTTTTGTCATCTGGTTATGTCACATTGTGAATCGGTGTTGGTGTTTTCAGGAGTGTGCACACTTGTCTTTAAACTTGAAAAAAAAGTGTTTTCGATTAAAAAAATAAAAAAAATAATTATATTTAAAAATGAGTAGTAAAAGATGTCACGATGATTTACATGCCCACACTTCAGAAGATTATCAGAGATCATTAAGACCCATATATGATTTTCAAAACAATAAACAACAGTTACATTAAATTTTTAACAATCATTTACAGATGTTACCGCCTAATCCTCTTAACATGATAGATAGATTACACGAGCTTATAGACGAACAACACGAATGGTTGGGTGCAGCTATAGACAGCGATGATCAGGTCGGTGCAGGACCTTCTAATAACGATCCCTTCTTAATAACGAGACTAGTGAGAGAAGGAGGTAGTGTGGGTGGTTTTACGATTGTCCCAAGACCTCGATTTAATGGTTTAGAAATTCGCAGAACTTAAAATTTTCGTGAAATAGCAACAGATGATTTTGCCGCATATAATATATTTTTACAGGGTATTTTGAACGAGATTGTTACGCTTTCCAGATTATTAGCTGGTGAGGTTTTTTTTTTTTAAACATCTCTCTGCAAGGTGCAAGTCTACCCACAGATATTAATGCCGTTCTAACGCCTGATAACAATCACAACGTTAATGTATTTGTAGACCAAATCGAACGAACCGTTTAAAGTAATACGGATGTGAGTTTTGATACCGCTTTAGAGTTACGTATCTCTGTAGCGCGAAACAAACAAGGTGGTGTTGGTGCATGTAGGAAGCTGACAGACCTGGCTCATAATCAGGTCATACAGAAAAATAGAATGCATTTGTTTGCCCCCAAAAATTTCACAGACAATATGTGTTTTAGCATGTGCATAGCTCAATTTCTAAATCCACAATATACCGAAGCAGAATTGATGACATTAGCCAGAAATATACATAATGATCTGGGTTACGATCCACAAGATAAAATTGCATTGCATGATGTTTCTAAATTTGAAGCCTTTCTAGACCTGAAAATAGTTGTCTTTCACAGATCTGACTCAGGTAAATTGGAAATATATAAAAATATGAGCCCCATCACAATACGTTGCATTTGTACCTGCATGAAGATCATTTTTATGGGATAAAAAATCTGAAAGGTTTCTTAGGTTACTCATATGTTTGTGAGTACTGCTATCAAGGGTTTAATGATCGTAGTGTACATTATTGCAAATTTACATGTAATGTGTGCGCGAACATGTCTTGCTACACGCATCCCAAGAAACCGCAATGATTGTTTGAGATATTGTAGATCTGATTTTTGTTATGAAATGAATAAACAAGCACAAAGTGATGGTTCAAAGTCTCAGTGTCATAGCATAAAATACTGTGATAAATGTTACAGACAGTACAGAACAAAATGATAAGTGATAAGCTATTAATGCACAAATGTGCACCATCCAGATGTAAAGTTCTCATGGGTGAAGATCAGCAATGTTGCTATATTCAACCAGCAATGCCTAGAGAACATAGCCAAGACTATATTTATTTTGACTTTGAGACGATGTATGAAGATGGCAGTCATAAGGCAAACTATATTTGTGCATCAACGCAAGCTGGGGATGAGTTTTCGGTGGAAGGGGTAGATTGTGTGGATCAGATAGTCAAGCATTTCAGACAACCGAAATTTGAGGGTTTCACATTTATCGCACACAATTCTTCAGGTTTTGACTCTTTTATACTGCTCGAGTATTTTACTAGTCAGGGACTAACTCCAAAAATCATACTCCAAGGCTGTAGACTTGTTTACATGTACGACCAAGCCTTTAAACAGAGATACATTGACAGCTATAGCTTCTTGCCCATGAAATTGTCAAAAATGACCTCTGCTTTAAGCCTAAACACCAGCGAAACACGGCCCGTATCCGTCAAAAGATTATTATGGATATCAGACGATGTCTGATGCTGAATGTGTGAAATTTGATTCGTGGTACGAGGGTGTAGCAGGAGAGGTGTTTGACTTCAAAAAGCAATTAGCTTTGTACTGCAAGAATGATGTTGTTTTGCTACATGAAGGATGTATGATGTATGAAATACCAAAAAGAGTTTATAGAATATACCTACGTAGATCCTTTTGGATGTATAACATACTTTTAACAGATCCTAAAGATGATTTCGCCCGCTATATCTTTGGAAATGGACGCGTCATTAAAGGGGGGGTGAAATGCTATTTCATGCATACTGAGTTTTTTACACTGTTAAAGAGTTGGATTCCCATGCTAAACATGGACAAAGTTTCAAAAATTAAGCTGTACATTTGAAGGAGTATTTCTGTTCCAAAAATACTCCTTCCGGTTTGTCACAAATTTCATCCCAACGAAAAAGGGTCACGATTGTGTGTTGGAAGCACAGGCGGTGAGTAAAACTGCTTAAAATATCTCTGCCTCCTTGTTAGTGCGTCCGCCTCCCATCGGAGACCCGGGTTCGAGCCCCGCTCGGAGCGAGTCGTTGCTGCTGCTGCTCTCGTTCAGTTTAAGCCTCTGGATCTGATTCTGGATCATAAATAAGCGGCTGAATCTGACTGTTAGCCATGGTTTGTTTTGGATGATGGTTTTTTCCTCAAGGTAATGCCACAGCTTTCAAACGCTCTCAACACAAAAGCCTACTGGCGCTCGTGATTCTTTAGCTCCGCCCACACGTCACGCCTCCAGCCGGTCGTGTTTTTCCGGGAAAAATCGGTACAGACTATCTTTCTCTTATGAATATAATAAAACTAAAGACTTTTTGTAGTTATGAAGGATGCAGTACTACTCTATAGGTACTCAAGATTAACAGGATATTGAGTGAAAACGAGCATTTCACCCCCCCTTTAAACACTTCTCATTCGTGCCGGACACTGTAGCTTTAGTTCAATGGTGCTATGCCGATGAAGACCCCACCCCCGCGAGTGATGTTAATGTGTTCATATCCGCATTTACCACAGCTTACGGGCGTTTGGAGTTATATGATCTCAAGGATCAGTTAGGACCCCGTGTTTTTTATGTAGACACAGACAGCATTATCTTTGTATCGAAAGACGGAGATTGGGTACCTAAAACAGGTACATATCTTGGTGAGTTGACAGATGAACTTGATGATGGAGATTTCATAAGGACTTTTGCATCAAAGTGAACAAAATCGTACGCTTTTATAACCA
Organism: Carassius gibelio; assembly: GCF_023724105.1. Taxonomy (NCBI): domain Eukaryota; kingdom Metazoa; phylum Chordata; class Actinopteri; order Cypriniformes; family Cyprinidae; genus Carassius; species Carassius gibelio. Next base: position 14,099,988 of record NC_068414.1, read on the forward strand.
CAAAAAATAAAGTAACTCTTAAAGCTAAAGGGATCACGCTGCATTCTGCTAATGCGAAAATTGTAACTCTAGAAAGCATGATATGTCTGATACAGGGGTATGTAACATCACGTGACACTACCCACCTGCTCACGTGCACAGAGACCATTGTGCGGAATAAAAAGAATTCATGCTGCATAATAGAGCAGTTTTGAAAAGATTCAAAGTGGTACACTTCCTTATGGCTATTAATGAAATTTCTAGCACACAAAATGTGCATGTTGAAGAGGATTTTGAGTTTCGTTTGCAATACCCTTTCTCAGCCTTAATCTCCAGGCCATCCGGAAGTGCAAAGACTGTTTTTGTAAAAATATTATTGTGTAATGCACAAAAAGTTGATCAATGTAAAAATTGACAGTATTGTATTTTTATACAGTTGTTGGCAACCTTTTTATGATGAACTGTTGTCATTGTATGATATAAAATTTATTGAAGGTATTCCAAACTCTTTAACCGATGAAACTTTATTAACTCCTAATGTCAATGTATTGATTATCTTTGATGATCTGATGTCTCACGTATTTTCAAACGAGGAACTCTCACGAGCTTTCACACAATATGTTCGTCATAAACCATTTTCTATCATATTGATAACCAATAATCTGTTTTTTCACAGTAAAACCAGTAGTCACGCTCAATACTCACTACCTTATTTTGTACAAGAGTCCAAGAGACTCAATGCAAATAATGACTTTAGGACGTCAGATTTACCCAGGAAATACAAAATTCTTTATGGAGTGTTATAAGAATGCTACCAATCAACCTTACAGATTCCTTTTGATTGACTTTAAAGCTAAAACACCAGAGCGTTTTCGTCTCAGATCAGGATTGTTTTCAGACCAACAGGTGGTGTATGTACAGAAAAGACTACGGTAAAGACTGCTGGTGAAAATGAGTGATAGGCTCTGTAAAAACTTACCTCTTTTAAAACTATTATATAAGGCTTCACCGAGACAACGCCGCGTTATTTTACAGTCAGTGTCAGATCAGCTGATTCTATCCCTGTGTGAGATAGCTCTTAATGTACTTCACGGTAACATACCTCTAAACACCAACCAGTTCCGGAGGTTAAAAAAGAAAAAACAGGAGATCAAATACGCCGCTAGTAAAAAGATTAACATTAAAAGAAAAAAGCGGTTGATTAATCAACGAGGCGGATTTCTTGTACCTATGTTAAGTGTGGCAATACCATTTATCACTAGTTTAATAACCTCCAGACAGCATTAGGAATGGAATATGCCGAAAAACTTTACCTAATCCCTCAGAATCAGATGAATAAATTAAGAACTGCAGGTGTTCGTGAGACAGTTCAACAAGCTGTGGAGAACGATTTAGATACAGCTATAAGAAACATATTGCAGAGGAGTGATTTAGATTCGCATGGAAAGGCTAAACTTTATTCCAGCATCTTACAGAGGTTTTTAACTATAGTAAAACAAGGTGATTTGGAGAGTAGTACTTTAACTCTTTCACTACCGAAAACGGACACTATTCATGCCAATGAACCTGCTAATACACCTGTTAGTGCACCTGCTGCTGCACCGTCACATGATGAAAGCGAGGATCAGATTGTCAATGAAATCTTAAACAATGTGCAATCTACTGCCACTGATGGACAGTTGTTTAATTCACCCTCACTGGATACTACTGCCTGGTTATCTTTTTAATTTAATTTATTTTTTATTTATTTTTTTTTTTGTGTGTGTGTAAATATGTTTTGAAATAATTGTGTTGTGTTATGTATTAAGTTTTTGATGATAATAAAAAAGATGGAAAAAGAGGTCTGTCTATACGTTGTTTTTATTTATACAGTACAACCATATTGTTAATACATTCAAGATTACTTAGCATTTTATTTATTTATTAAACATAAAATAATAGCACTGTTCTAGGCGTACTACAGACACCTTTTACAATTTTGTACACACTTAATACAATTAAATGTATCACAGAGAGAAGGTTTCAGTCTCTTTACAAATCATGCAACCATATTATCATTTTTAATCAGATCATCATGGTTCAGTTTAACAAAATTTTCATAATCATAACCCTTTGGCATGTGATACAGAAAAAACACACAATGTTGTCCGCAAGTATCTGATGTGAAGTCTTGAACCTGTTTGTTAGAGTATTGAACACAGATAGAGTTGTTTTTTAAAAGGTTTGTACAGTCTTTGGAAAACGGGGATCTATTGGAGATCCTCCGAAGGTTTAAAAAAAAGCAGCTCATGCCATCCTTGGTTATGTAAATTGCTAACCAATGCAACCCCAGTTTTGCGGAGGGGTCCGAGTTAAAAATAAGCATAGATGGATTATTCTTTACGGTCACTTTGGATAGATAATCACTGGGAAGCACTCCTAAAAAACTTGTATTGTGATTAATTTTATCCATAACAGACGTTAGTTGAACCGTATTAATTTTCCCTCCTCCTCAGTAATAATCCACTAACACCTGTCTTCGATTGGATATTTCAACAATTGAATCAAAAATCGCATATACGATAATGGTTATGGATTGTCTGAGAGGTTGTCTGAATCGCGCTTTTAGTTTAATATTTCCAGATTTAATTAGTGAAACATGGTTCGAACAATCTTCATCAGGGGACAAATTAAAGGCGTAGAGCGTGTATCCGTTTAGAAAATCCTGACGATCTATTACAAGAGGTTGATTTTTAAGATGTCTTCCGGTAGCCGTCACGAGTTGATAAAAGTCCCTAACGGCTGATCTGCTCTCATATTCCATCACTTGCTGTAGCAAAATGATGTATGTTATACTTTTTCATCAGTTGTCGGAAATGTTAGTTGAAAAATTCTGTACCTTTATCGGCCTGTAATTTTTGAGGTATACGGATTTCTTTGAGTATAGAGGCGAATGCTTTCGTAACCTCTGCTCCTGTCTTATTCTTCAGCATACTTGCTAAAAACATCTATACAAGTCAGTAAAAATTTGATACTGTCATTTTCTTTTGAATAAGCAGACATGTCAACCAGATCTGCTTGAAACTGTACATCTTTTCCGTACACTACCACCCTATTCCATTTGTATTTAATAGGTGCTATCTTGTGTAATGTATAAGTGTCCTGAGATGATAGCCAATCTGATATTTCTTTATCCTTCAGAGTTACCCCGTATTCCTGTAGTACACCACGTTTTAATCGTTCTTTACCTCCCAAAGAACCAGGGTGCGCTGGGTTGTAGTACACTTTTTTTCATTAATTCAGACATCTTACCAACACTACTGTTTACACAAAACAATGACAGAGTTATTAGAGTCAAAAGCTTTTTATTTGTAATTGTTGCAGAAGACACATACAAGTTCAATATGATTGGTTGTACATTATCTAATTATACATCATATAGATATTGAAGGAATTTCACACACATTAAAACATTTTTCTCTATCATATGTTCATGACTAAAATTATATATACGTCTATCGGATCATTTCTTGACAACAACATTACACATACATCGGTTACATAAGTACAAAGACATAAAATGTTACCTATTTTAAGACTTTCTTCACATTCAGGCATAAGTTCAAGAATATTTTTAACAGACATGCGTGTTATACCTGTTTGTGAGGCACTGAGTTGTCATTAGTGGTGACCGATTCGTGAACTAATCGTTCAATTTAACTGGTTCTTCTTAGTGATCCGGTTGAACCAGTTCAACAAATCGAACTGAATTGTTTGAAACGGTTCACGTCTCCAATAAGCATTAATCCACAAATTACTTAAGCTGTTAATTTTTTAAACGTTGACTGACACTCCCTCTGAGTCAGAATAAACCAATATCCCGGAGTAATTCATTTACTCAAACAGTACACTGACTGAACTGCTGTGAAGACCGAACTGAAGATGAACACCGAGCCAAGCCAGATGAAGAACGAACATGCCCACTGCTGGAGCAGTTCTCGTTCTCGAGTCAAGAACCGGTTGCATCAGTTTTCGTACCACCAGTACACTAAACTGAGAATCATTTATGTCGGACGTGTCCGATTTGAGAACCGCTGAGCTGATTCTCGTTCTCGAGTCAAGAACCGGTTGCATCGGTTTTCGGATCACCAGTACACTGAACTGAAAACCGTTTCTTTCGGACGCGTCCGATTTGAGAACCGATGAACTGATGATTCTGCGCATGCGTGTAATTTTTTAAGTATTTTTTTAAAGATAGGAAAGTGTGATAAAATAACTTTTTTTTTTTTTTTTAGATTAATGTTTCATGTTCTGTATATTGTAGATAATGTATAGGCCAAAGGGGTTTTCAGGGAAGTTGGACAATAATTAAGACATGTTTAATAGGAATAAGGGATGATTTATGAAATATCTGTACTGTATATATAGTTAATAATGGCACATTCACAAATTGCCGGTTAGAGCGATTCTGTGCTAATGTTATGAGCGCGGGTAAACCGAGGGCTTGGATGAAGGGCAAACTGGCGAAACGTAAATTAATTTAATAAAAAATACATCGCAATGGATTATGTATAGTAAGTGGATCATGGTTTCTGCGCTGATGACACCTAATTTATTTACTTTATATCTTCAAGACTTAAATCCTCGAATGCACATTATTGCTGTTCCTGTATTTGGGTGCCTTGTTGCAAAACTCTAATGTAAAATTTTCATGATTATGAGTTTTTTAACTGACTAAAGTTACGATTACCGATTATTTATGAATAAATATATATATATATATATATATATATATATATATATATATATATATATATATATATATATATTTGAAGAACCCCTGACCTTTTTTTTTCAACCGTTTCATTGAATCGAACCGTCCGAAAGAACCGGTTTGCGGAAAAGAATCGAACTTCCCATCATTAGTTGTCATAACACACCACTGCTCCGACATGCCCCTCACAGCTAACATTTGTTTTTGTTTTATTTCATTAAACGTTTATTGTCCACTTAACATTCACTCTCATCATCTATAATCTTATACAATAAAAAGTTATTTCACTCTTAATTCTTTGTTTAAATATGAGTTTTCAGTTTGTGCTGCAGAGGTTACCCATGTTCCCTCGGTTAATCAGAATCAGCAGGTGTACTCTTCTTCCAGCTGTCAACAGCGTCGTAAATGGCCTGCTCGCAAGTTTCATCCACAAGTTTCGTCCTGAGTTCTGCCAGACCTTCCACTATGTACATCTCATCTCTGAGCTCACATAGAACGCCATCGACAACACCCTGAATTCTTTGCTGATGCGGTGTTAAACCAAACTGTTTCAAAGTTTGTGCCAGAATGAGTTTCAGATCAGGTTTACACAATTTTTGCGAGAGTTGCTCAAAAGACGCCAGAAAATAGTACGCAGGTGCCTCATAGAGACATGAATGTTGTGTTTGTGAAGGATGATCGACCTGACATCCGGAACAATCTTTCTTCAGCTGCCTGTCAACCAGATGTTCCAGAATTATGGCGACAACAGCTTTAATGATCTTATGTCCAATCACCCCGATGCATCTGTTGACGGTATCCGAGAAGTTTTCAGAATTTGCTGTGCCAGATGGACCAGCGTGGGGAGGTGGTGGATTGTACTTTGCGAGGAAGGTGAGGTTATGGTATCCGAGCTCTGTACAGAATTTGTTCAGCCAGGCATCATTGTCCGTCACTGACCACGGTGCGGATGCGTTGTCATCACATACAAAGTGTGGAACTGGGGAAGTATTTTCTTGAGTCATGTTGGTGGTGGTGATGTCGCTCGAAGTCTATTTCCACAGAGGCCCCTGACATGCGTATTTAATGATTATAGATGGTAGGCGGGGCCACATGAACCCCTCTCCGGCTGGCCACACACCATTCAGGGTGAAACAGCTTCACTTTTATGTTGTTGTATCTGTCAAACGCCTCGCATCACTTAAACATTTTGTCTATCTTTCCAAATATTTCCTCTAACGCAGGCACGTCTTTCCACTGAAACAAAAATGTAATGTTATAGTATTTAAGATGATCCTCTTCAGATATTGGCCATGCACATTCAGGTACATCCAGGAGGCGGTCGCTGCAAAGAATATATATATAATCATCAGCATACTTGTTAATGTGATCCCCGAGCACTCTGTAATGCATTCCTGGAGTGACACCGTTCCATTCGCCTATGAATAGAGGATCATTGCCTCCATCTTTTAAATCACGCCAGACATAATTGTAAAATAAACACCAATCTTTTACGGTGAAAAACAGATTAGGATCCTCGCTCGTGTCGTATGTGACCCTTTCATCACTGTCCACAGTGCTCAGTCTGACCTCGCGGTTGCTCTTGTCAAAATCATAAACTGCAAATATGATTACCGGATAGATAAAAACTCACGCTTAACTTTGTCCAAAGGTTCACGGAGGAAATTGGCCAGACACGGACCATGTTTTATCTTCCTCGGTGCCAGCATTAGCTGTCCCATAGCTAATTCAACACTCTTCTCAGGAGTTTTAGGTGATGATGCCGTGGCCATTGTTACAGAATAGTTACAGAATACCAATTTTTCCAATTCACAAAAACACCTTTCGTATTTTACAACTGGGTACGGATAAATTAGCTTCAACAAAACCCTCTTTTTAGACACTTGTTACACCCAAATTGATGCTGCTATCACGCCTCCTGCGCTAGAGATGGCAGGGCTGTAGGCGTGTTTTTTTCCGGAGCATTCCCGAACCTCATTCTAAGTTTGTCACCGGTGCTATGAGGTCGAATCAACGGAGATGCGTTAACACTTTGCTGTGAGATCTTGTTTTCTTTTGTTTAACTCTCTGTCAGTAACAGCCTCGATTTTTAAAATTATAGTTAGTGGTAAAGTACATCATAGATTTGACAAGTATCTTGTCTGATGTATTTTATTTTAGATCCACGTAATGCATACCTCTTTTTTCTTTTGTTTTGACTTTTTCTAACGTCGTGACAAACACCAAGTTTTCTGGTTTGTATCGTTACTTTACATTCACTTCCCTTCGGCCTTGCACTCTCACCCCGCACATTCACAAAATGTGTAGATGCGGCTCTGGTTTCCCTGCGCATGCAGGGCATCCGTATTCTCAACTATGGGGGAGTTGGGTTTGAAACTGAATGCCAAGAAGAGTGTACTTTCTCTGGTTCAGAGAACCACCTATCTAGGCGTAGTATGGGATTCAACCGCAATGCAGGCACGATTGTCCCCTGCTCCTATCGAGTCGATCCTCATCTCAGTCGAGAGAGTCAGAGAAGGCCAGTCACTTACTGTCAAACAATTTCAGAGATTGTTAGGTCTGATGGCAGCAGCGTCCAATGTGATACCTCTTTGCCTGCTGTACATGAGACCCCTACAGTGGTGGCTTAAGACCTTTTCCCCGAGGGGCAATCAACTTCGCACTATCAAGGCCACGAGGTGTTGCTTCCGTGCCTCAGACATGTGGAAGAAACTTTGGTTCTTGAATCAGGGCCCGGTGCTGGGAGCTCCTTGTCGCCGTGTAATACTAGCTACGGACGCATCTCTCACCGGCTGGAGTGCAGTCATGAGTGGCCACCCTGCCCGTGGTCTGTGGAGCGGTCGCCATCTAACATGGCATATCAACTGTCTAGAAATGCTAGCAGTTTGCACTGAAGCACTTCCTCCCAGACCTAAGGGGTCACCATGTGTTGGTGCACACCGACGACACATTGGTGGTCTCTTACATCAACCACCAGGGAGGTCTGCGTTCGCGCCCTTTGTACAAGCTGGCGCACCAGATCCTGGTGTGGTCCCAGAGCAAACTCCTCTCATTGAGAGCAGTATATATTCCTGGGAAACTAAATATGGGAGCAGACATACTGTCGAGGCAGGGGCTGAGGCCCGGGGAATCGAGGCCCAGGGAATCGAGGCTTCACCCAGAGGTGGTGAAGCAGATATGGAGAGTATTTGGCAGGGCTCAAGTAGACCTTTTTGCCCTCAAGAGACATCACAATGTCCCCTTTGGTTCTCTCTAGTTAATCCAGCTCCTCTGGGACTGGACGCTATGGTACAGACCTGGCCGAGGCTTCGTCTGTACGCCTTTCCCCCTATTGCTCTGCTCCCGGTAGTTCTGGCGAGAGTATGCCGGGATGGGGTCTGTCTGTTATTAGTAGCCCCGTTCTGGCAGGGCGGAGTATGGTTCGCAGACCTGGTCTTGCTCCTCGACGGCTCTCCATGGGAGATAACGATAAGGACAGACCTACTCTCACAGGCGCAGGGCACAATAATTCACCCTCGCCCGGAGTTGTGGAAGCTGTGGGTGTGGCCCCTGAGGGGGCACAACTGTTAGCAGCTGGTCTCTCAACTGAGGTTGTTGAGACCTTCCTCCAATCCAGAGCTCCCTCAACGAGGAAACTGTATGCCCTGAGGTGGAAACTCTTCACCTCATGGTGCAGAGACCGCCAGCTAGACCCAGCAAACTACCCAGTTGGTACAGTTCTGGAGTTTCTACAGACTAGGCTCTCTGTAGGGTTGACCCACTCCATGCTGAAGGTTTAAGTGGTGGCCATTGCGGCCTACCATGCCCTTCTTGATGGCCAGTCTCTGGGAAGACACCCCCTAGTTACACGTTTCCTCCATGGTGCGCTGAGGCTGAGACCTCCAGTACGGTCCCGTATTCCCCCGTGGGACTTGGTTGTGGTGTTAGAGGCAATGTGCAAACCCCCGTCTGAACCCATTCAAGATATTTCAGATAGACATCTTACACTTAAAACCTCCTTTCTGTTGGCTATCACCTCTCTGCGTAGAGTAGGAGATCTTCAGGCCCTCTCTGTGGCCCCCACTTATCTTGAGTTTGCACCTGGCATGACCAAAGCGTTCATATACCCTCGAGAGGGATATGTTCCCAAGGTTACGTCTTTTACACCACGACCTGTAGTGCTGCAGGCCTTCTGTCCTCATAAATTCTATGGCCTAGACAGGCCAGTCACTCCAGGCGCTTCTGTCCTCTCGTCCTAAGCTTCGGATACACACTAGGCAGAGGTTTGGTAGTCTGGCGGCATTGGTACTCGTTCCCCAAAGTGCATTTGAAACAGCTTGAGTTCCTGAAGAGGAACGTCTCTAGGTTACGTATGTAACCCTAGTTCCTCGAGGGAACGAGACGCTGCATCTCGGAGCCATACCCCCAGCACCCCTGCCGGCGCTTGCTGGTACTCGAAGCTGACGCCTGCTGCACGGCACGTGCTTTTATAGCTTCCAGGTCGCTTACGTCACCCCGCCTGTGACGTCATGCTTTTTCATTTGACTGATTACAAATGATATTCAGAGTCTCTCACACTAAGCGTGTTCCCCAAAGCACATTTGATGCAGTGTCTCGTTCTACTCATGGAACTAGGGTTACATACGTAACCTAGAGATGGTTTTGAGGGTCACAATCACAAATTTTTTCAGGTTGTGTAATGGGCAGCAAACACACTAGATGAAAGGAAAAATATATTAACTATAAAAATGGAAATAAATAACATGATTTTAAGCTTTTAAGTACTTCTTATGACATTTTGGCCACTGAGGTCTTGCACAGCAGTTGATGGTGGGAGAGGTTTATAGAACCCATCTATAAGAGTCTCTCTGTTGTAAAAAAAACTGGATGTTGATGCATAGAAACATCACACTTCTGTTCTTATCTTCTTATCTGTTAGGTTGTTTTTTTTTTTTTTTTTTTTTTTTGCCTTGTTTCCCTCCAGTGTTCTTCAGACAAGGTTTGCCTCAATGTCCAGTCATGAGATGCTGCTGATCTGGGTTCATCACAGTCCATTGCATGTTGAAGTAGCTGTAGTTGTAAATCTTGCAATAAAAACATACATTACAATTCCTTACATGTTACAAGCCTGTAAACCAAGAGCACAAACTCAGTTTATGTTCTTAAAAAAGACTTGAAAAAAAGTAATGTCTTGAGAGCTACACTTAAATATTCTGAAACAAATTTGTACATTTAACATTTATCATAAAATGTTGGCACTTTTATTAATTTAGAGGGACTTTATGAAGACAGTGATACAGTTCTGATGGGTATAAACCTTTAAAGGGTTAGTTGAAAATTCAGTCATTTATTACTCACCCTTATGTCGTTCTACCCCCATAAGACCTTCATTCTTCTTCAGAACACAAATTAAAATATTTTTGATAAAATACTCAATAGACAGCAACTCAACTTTTTATTTATATATATATATATATATATATATATATATATATATATATATATATATATATATATATATATATTTTTTTTTTTTTTTTTTTTTTTTTTTTTTTTTTGTTCCAAAAATGAACAAAGGTCTTACAGTGTGTAACAACATGAGGGTGAGTAATAAATTATTTTTGGGTGATCTAAACCTTTAAGGTAAATTTACAAATAATCCATTGTGCATATAAATCTCCAAAATGTAGTTCAGTAGTTGAGGCTTTAGATGTGTGTGCAGTTTCTAGATTTAAAACATTTTGATGCAGTACCATGCACACAAAGAACAAATGCAAATCAACATGACAATTGAACCACAGTTTGGTCTCTCAAGTAACTTTTGATATAGTCAAGGCCTTTGAAATAGAACAACACAATTAGGACCAAATTGAACCATGGAATTGGATTACAACAATGAAATTACAACACTGAAAGATGTCACAATGATTTTGATCAACTTCATATGGCTTATTAAGAACACAGATTGCTATTTGGATGGCTTGGTATGTTAGATAATTCAAATGCAGAACTTTCCTCTATTTACATTTACATTTAATCATTTAGCAGACGCTTTTATCCAAAGAGACTTACAAATGAGAACAATAGAAGTCAGGTCAACAAGAGAACAACAACAGTATACAAGTGCCATGAAAAGTCTCAGTTAATCTAGTCCCGAACGTACAGCCAGGGTGTTATATATATATATATATATATATATATATATATATATATATATATATATATATATATATATATGTTAATAGCATAAAGCTAACAGTACAACACTTACCAAGTTTTATGATTTGTCCAGCACGTCTTGAATTTGGGGACTAGAATAGCCGCGGCTATCAGATCCGGATCTTTAAGCATTTGTCCAAATAATTTTTCAAGTCCTGCTAAAAGTGCATCAATCAATGGCCTACAGAGACTGAGGAAAAGAGCACACAGCCCTCCTCTACCGAGCATTCTGCTTGCCTATGTCCAATCTCTGGAGAATAAGATGGACGATCTTAGAGCCAGGATAAGTTTCCAACGTGACATTAGGGACTGTAACATCCTTTGTTTGTCTGAAACATGGCTCATGCCCCTTGGTGCCGGACGCTGCTGTTACGCCGTCTGAAAACTTCTCTGTTTCACCTTTATTTATATAGCGCTTTAAACAAAATACATTGCGTCAAAACAACTGAACAACATTCATTAGGAAAACAGTGTGTCAATAACGCAAAATGACAGTTAAAGGCAGTTCATCATTGAATTCAGTGATGTCATCTCAGTTCAGTTTAAATAGTGTCTGTGCATTTATTTGTAATCAAGTCAACAATATCGCTGTAGATGAAGTGACCCCAACTTAGCAAGCCAGAGGCGACAAGGAACCGAGAAAAAACCTTGGGAGAAACCAGGCTCAGTTGGGGGGCCAGTTCTCCTCTGACCAGACGAAACAAGTAGTTCAATTCCAGGCTGCAGCAAAGTCAGACTGTGCAGAAGAATAATCTGTTTCCTGTGGTATTGTCCCGGTGGTCATCTGAGACAAGGTCTTTACAGGGGATCTGTATCTGGTGCTTTAGTTGTCCTGGTCACCTCTACATCCTGTCTTTCAGGGATGTAGAGGTCCTTTCTAGGTGCTGATCCACCATCTGGTCTGGATACGTACTGGATCCGGGTGACTGCAGTGACCCTCTGATCTGGATACAGACTGGATCTGGTGGCTACGGTGACCTCGGAATAAGAGAGAAACAGACTAATATTAGTGTAGATGCCATTCTTCTAATGATGTAGCAAGTACATCGGGTGTTATGGGAAGTGTTCCCGGTTCCGGTTTACCTAATTAATGCAGCCTAAAAATCATTTAACGGATTTGGATATTAAAAGCATATTAGTATGTTATGTGTAAGCCAGGTTAAAGAGAGGTTTAATTTAGATTTAAACTGCAAGAGTGTGTCTGCCTCCCGAACAATGTTATTGGTTATTCCAGAGTTTAGGCGCCAAATAGGAAAAGGATCTGCCGCCCGCAGTTGATTTAGATTTTATAGGTATTATCAAATTGCCTGAGTTCTGAGAACGCAGCGGACGTAGAGGATTATAATATAAAAGGAGCTCATTCAAATACTGAAGTGCGAAACCATTCAGGGCTTTATAAGTAATAAGCAATATTTTAAAATCTATACGATGTTTGAAAGGGAGCCAGTGCAGTGTTGTAAGGACCGGGCTAATATGGTCATACTTCCTGGTTCTAGTAAGAACTATTGCTGCTGCATTTTGGACTAGCTGTAGTTTGTTTACTAAGCGTTCAGAACAACCACCCAATAAAGCATTACAATAATCTAACCTTCGTGTTCTCGATGTTTCTGCGCAGATACCCGCGATCATGAAGGACGACGAGAGCCCCAGAGCGGTCGTGCTCCACGCCGGGGTTAACGACACCACGCTGCGGCAGACGGAGACGCTGAAGAGGGACTTCAGGAGCCTGATCGAGACGGTTCGCAGCACGACACCCGCGGCGACGATCGTCGTGTCAGGACCACTGCCCACGTATCGACGAGGACACGAAAGGTTCAGTAGACTTTTTGCTTTAAATGAATGGTTGTTGTCATGGTGTAAAAAACAGAAACTGCTATTTGTTAATAACTGGAATCTTTTCTGGGAGCATCCTAGACTGTTTTGCGCTGATGGATTACACCCCAGCAGAATTGGAGCGGAGCTTCTCTCTGACAACATCTCCAGGACACTTCGCTCCATGTGACTAGTAAGACAATTCTCAAATAACCATTATGATGAGTTTTGTTCCACCCGCTTAAATGCTAAAAGTACTTGCGCTGTAAAATCTATTAAGACCGTGTCTGTTCCCTGAATAGTGAGGTCAAAATATAAATATAATGTAGGATCTAGAAAAAAATCTTATCGTAATTAAACCAGAAAAATGTAAAGTAAATGAACAAAAACAATTTTTAAAGTTTGGGCTCATAAATATTAGATCACTCACACCAAAAGCAGTTATTGTAAATGAAATGATCACAGATAATAGTTTTGATTTACTCTGCTTGACTGAAACCTGGCTAAAACCAAATGATTATTTTGGCCTAAATGAGTCTACTCCACCAAACTACTGTTATAAGCATGAGCCCCGTCAGACTGGTCGTGGCGGGGGTGTTGCAACAATATATAGTGATATTCTCAATGTTACCCAGAAAACAGGATACAGGTTCAACTCTTTTGAAATACTTCTGCTAAATGTTACTCTTTCAGACATGCAAAAGAAATCTAATGTATCTCTTGCTCTGGCTACTGTGTATAGACCACCAGGGCCGTATACAGAATTCCTAAAAGAATTGGCAGATTTCCTCTCAGACTGTCACAGCCACACCTTCTACACTCCCGGAATCGGACACTTACGCCACACCCACTCGTCCCCAATCACCCGAATTCTGAACTCCTGTGCATCATCACCAGAACCACATATAAAGCCATCAGTCACCATCACTCATCGTCTGGTCTTGCACCGATCTCCTCACTTGCCTGATCGCCATTATTAAACCTACCTGAACTCTTGAACCCTCTTCATCCTCGTCAGTCTTCCTGTCCCCATCGTCTTCATCTGAGCACCATCTGGATCACCGTTCACCATAAGGGAAGTTGTGTTGTCACCGTTCTATCCACGTGTCAAGATTCACCTGTGTCTGAAACCTCTGATTCACATTAAACTACCTTATCACTGAATCCTCTGTGTCCTCTTCTGTGTCTGACAGAAGACCAGACCGCATGCAGAGCTCTTCGGACACGGGCGAGGACCGCACCGCGGATCCCTTCACGCAACTGGTTCACGCTGTACGGTCCTCACTGATGCAACAAACTCCCCCTTCTTCACCGGCTGTCAACAACTCAAACACCGCTACAACTCCGGTCACTTCTTCAGTTGCCCCTGCGAGTCCCATGGCCAAACCAGCGACATACAGCGGCACGGCGGAGGATTGCAGTGGGTTCCTGCTACAGTGTTCCCTCTATATGGAATCCAACTCTCATTTATTCACCTCCGAACGCAGTCGAGTAGCCTTCATCATCAACCTACTCTCAGGTAAGGCCCTCCAATGGGCTGAATCTCTCTGGGACTCGAACTCACCTGCCCTTGGATCCGTCACTAACTTCTGTTCCCAGTTAAAATCCGTCTTTGGCCATCAAACTTCTGCATTGTCTGTCCATGACCAATTATTTACCATTCACCAACAGAGAGATGAATCTGTGAGTGATTATGCCATACGCTTCCGTACTCTCGCTTACATAAGCGGCTGGAATGAAACTGCCTTAATTACAGCATATCGCCACGGATTGAATGACAAGATACAAAGTTTGATAGTTGTGTACGAAGACTCACTAGGACTAGAGAATCTCATTCAGAAATCCATTCGAGTTGCCCAGAGACTCACTGCCTGTCATCCGCTCACTCCCGCTGTACTTCCTCTGCCCGCTATACCATCTGTCGCTCCTCCAGCACCTGAACCCATGCAAGTGGACTCTCACCATCTGTCCGCATCGGAACGTCAGCGGAGGATCAACGCCGGGCTATGTCTCTATTGTGGGGGAGATGGACACCTCTTACCATCCTGTCCAGTTCGACCTCCAAGCCCAGCGGTGAGTACCATCCATATACCTCCTCAAACTGCTCATCTAACTAAGACCTGGGTTACTCTAAGACACCTTTGCTCTTCTGTTTCAGTACAAGCCCTCATCGACTCCGGTTCGGCGGGGAACTTCATCAACCGGCAAACCTTAACTCGTCTCAACGCCAAACATCACCGAAGCCCTGTCGAACTCAAAGTTACCACCATACAAGGAAAGCCGCTGGGCAAGGGTCGTGTCCACTATTTCTCCCCCACAATCATCCTCCGCGTGGGACTCCTGCACGAAGAAGACATCACGTTCATGGTGCTGGAGGAATCCACCGCAGACATCATCCTGAGACGCCCCTGGCTTAACCTCCACCAACCTCACATCCACTGGCCCACTGGCGAGATCCTGAAATGGGGAATGTCCTGCCATCATACCTGCATCACTCCTCCGGCTAAAATCCCCAAGGTCAGTCCTCCCTTAAGGAAGTCTTCCCTACCGGTCCAGTCCACATCAGTGGAGAGCCCCGACACGAAGATGGATCATATCATCCCTCCTGAATATCGGGCGTTCCAGGATGTGTTCAGTAAGCGGTTGGCAACGAAGCTACCACCTCATAGGCCATGGGACTGCGCCATTGACCTCCTGCCTGGAGCAACCCTTCCTAAAGGACGAATCTATCCCCTGTCCATCCCGGAGCAGAAGGCCATGGAGGAGTATATACAGGAAGCCCTCGCTCAGGAGTTCATCCGACCATCCACTTCCCCTGCCGCTTCCAGCTTCTTCTTCGTGGCCAAGAAGGACGGAGGCTTGAGGCCGTGCATCGATTATCGCCACCTCAATTCACAAACCGTCAAATTCAGTTATCCTCTTCCCCTGGTCCCAGCGGCGTTGGAACAACTACGCGGAGCCAGGATCTTCACGAAACTGGACTTGAGGAGCGCCTACAACCTAATCCGCATCCGGAAGGGGGACGAATGGAAGACCGCATTCATCACTCCTTCCGGGCACTATGAGTACCGGGTCATGCCATATGGGTTATCCAACAGTCCATCCGTCTTCCAAAACTACATGAATGAAGTCTTCAGAGATTACCTTAACAAGTTCGTAATTGTCTACATCGACAACATCCTCATCTACTCCACATCCAAGCAAGAACATATCCATCATGTCATCCTCGTACTCCAAAAACTCCGGGAACACCACCTTTACCTCAAATCCGAAAAATGTGAGTTCCATACGCCCTCAGTCCAGTTCCTAGGTTACATCATCGACCCATGTGGCGTGAAGATGGACCAGGGGAAGGTGGACGCCATCACACACTGGCCTCAACTCGGCTCCATAAAAGAACTTCAACGCTTCCTGGGCTTTGCCAACTTTTATCGAAGATTCATCAAGGACTACAGTTTACTCAGCTCCCCTCTAACTTCTCTCCTCCGGAACCGGCCCAAGTCTCTGTCCTGGAACCCCGAGGCCACTGAAGCTTTCCACCTGCTCAAACAAGCCTTCAAGACCGCTCCAATCCTCATCCACCCTGATCCCAGCCACCAGTTCATCGTGGAAGTGGACGCCTCATCCACCGGGGTCGGAGCAGTCCTCTCCCAGCGGCAGGGGAATCCACCACGACTCCATCCATGTGCCTTCTTCTCGAAGAAGCTATCCCCGGCGGAGCAGAATTATGACATCGGTAACCGTGAACTACTGGCCATTAAGCTGGCTCTGGAAGAATGGCGTCACTGGCTGGAGGGAGCCCAGTTCCCTTTCGAGGTGGTAACCGACCACCGGAACCTGGAATACCTCCGTGAAGCCAAAAGACTGAATCATCGCCAAGCTAGATGGGCCTTGTTCTTCACGAGATTCAACTTCAAGGTCACCTATCGCCCTGGCTCCCAGAACAATAGAGCCGACGCCCTCTCCCGTCTTCATCAAGCAGATCCCGAACCTGAATCTCCAGAACCAATCCTCCCTCCAGCCATGATAGTTAGTCCTATCCAGTGGAGTATTGATCATCTGATTGCACAGGAAAACCTTCAACACCCTGCTCCGCTGGGAGGTCCAGAAGGGAAACTCTTCGTCCCCCCTCAACATCGGATTACCCTCCTGGACTTAGCTCACACCTCTCCGGGCTCTGGACACCCAGGCAGGAGGCGGACCCTCTCGCTCCTACAACAGCGTTACTGGTGGCCATCGATGGCTCTGGATACGGTCCGCTACCTCAAAGGATGCTCCGTCTGCGCCATAGCAGACACCCCTAGAAGACTCCCGGAAGGTAAACTGGTCTATGCCCATTCCTGAACGTCCATGGACCCATATCGGCATTGATTTCATGACTGACCTCCCTCTCTCTCAAGGCTACACCTGTGTACTGGTAGTGGTCGACAGGTTTTCAAAATCATGTAAACTCATCCCTCTCAAAGGACTCCCCACTGCGTTCGAAGCGGCAGAGGCACTATTCCACAACGTCTTCCGTCACTTTGGCATCCCAGAAGATATCGTCTCCGACAGAGGCCCCCAATTCATCTCTAGAGTCTGGTCAGCTTTCTTCCGTCTTCTAGGGCTGTCCGTCAGTCTCTCCTCGGGATACTATCCTCAGACCAATGCCCAAACGGAGCGTAAGATTCAGGAGCTGGGGAGGTTCCTGAGGATTTACTGCCACCGTAACCAGGACTGTTGGAGCCAGTACCTACCCTGGGCCGAATACGCTCAGAACTCCCTCCAGCAATCTACCACCGGGCTCACCCCCTTCCAATGTGTCCTTGGATACCAACCTCCGCTCTTCCCATGGTCAGGTGAGCCCTCGCAGGTCCCAGCGGTAGATCACTGGTTCCGACAGAGCGAGAGGGTCTGGGACTCGGCTCACGTGCATCTCCAGCGGGCAGTGTGGAGGCATAAGGAGCAAGCGGACGCTCGTCGAGGACCCACGCCGCAATACCAACCTGGACAACAAGTCTGGCTCTCGACGAGGGACATCCGCCTCCGACTGCCCTGCGGTAAGCTGAGTCCCCGATACATCGGACCATTCACTATTGAACGGCAACTGAACGAAGTGACCTATAGACTCCAACTCCCTGCACAGTACCGTATCTCACCTTCATTCCATGTCTCACTCCTCAAACCCTTCACTGAACCTTTGTCTCCTCCATCCACAGAACCTGGTGATGATGCCGTACCTCCTCCTCCGGCCATCGAAGACGACAACGACATCTTCCGGGTGAGAGCTATCCTCGACTCTCGACGACAGGGTCCTCAACTGGAGTACCTTGTGGACTGGGAAAACTACGGCCCGGAGGAGCGTTGCTGGGTTAATCGTAACGACATCCTGGACCCCAGCCTTCTCACTGACTTTCATCAAGACCATCCAGACCGCCCCGCTCCCCGTGGCCGAGGTAGACCCCGTCGTCGCACAAGATCCCAGCCGTCAAGAGCCGCCCGTGGAGGAGGGGGTACTGTCACAGCCACACCTTCTACACTCCCGGAATCGGACACTTACGCCACACCCACTCGTCCCCAATCACCCGAATTCTGAACTCCTGTGCATCATCACCAGAACCACATATAAAGCCATCAGTCACCATCACTCATCGTCTGGTCTTGCACCGATCTCCTCACTTGCCTGAACGCCATTATTAAACCTACCTGAACTCTTGAACCCTCTTCATCCTCGTCAGTCTTCCTGTCCCCATCGTCTTCATCTGAGCACCATCTGGATCACCGTTCACCATAAGGGAAGTTGTGTTGTCACCGTTCTATCCACGTGTCAAGATTCACCTGTGTCTGAAACCTCTGATTCACATTAAACTACCTTATCACTGAATCCTCTGTGTCCTCGTCTGTGTCTGACACAGACCTTCTAGTTACAGTTGATAAGGCGCTAATCATGGGAGATTTTAATATTCACGTTGATAATGCAAATGATACATTAGGACTTGCGTTTACTGACCTAATAAACTCCTTTGGAGTCAAGCAAAATGTCACCGGGCCCACTCATAGTTTTAATCATACACTAGATTTAATAATATCGCATGGAATCAATCTTACTGCTATAGATATTGTACCTCAAAGTGATGATATTACAGACCATTTCCTTGTATCGTGCATGCTGCGTATAACTGATATTAACTATATGTCGCAGCGATAGCGTCTGGGCAGAACTATTGTTCCAGCCACCAAAGAAAGATTCGCAAATAACCTGCCTGATCTATCTCAAATGCTATTTGTACCCAAAAATACACATGAATTAGACGAAATTACTGACAACATGGGCACTATTTTCTCTAATACATTAGAAGCTGTTGCCCCAATCAAATTGAAAAAAGTTAGAGAAAAACGTACTGTACCATGGTATAACAGTAATACTCACTCTCTCAAGAAAGTAACTCGTAGTCTTGAACGCAAATGGAGAAAAACTAACTTAGAAGTTTTTAGGATTGCATGGAAAAACAGTATGTCCAGCTATAGACAGGCTCTACAAACTGCTAGGGCAGAGCATATACACAAACTCATTGAAAATAACCAAAACAATCCAAGGTTTTTATTTAGCACAGTGGCTAAGTTAACAAATTACCAGACGCCACCTGATTCAAATATTCCACCAACGTTAAATAGTAATGACTTTATGAATTTCTTCACTGATAAAATAGATAACATTAGAAATACAATAGCGAATGTAGATTCTACAGCATCTAACACTTCAGTTTCATCCATCGCACCCAAAGATAAACTGCAGTGCTTTACAACCATAGGACAGGAAGAGCTAAATAAACTTTATCTGTATCTTGTATCTGTATCTTATCACTGTATCTAAACCAACAACATGTTTATTAGATCCTGTACCCACTAAATTACTGAAAGAGCTGTTACCTGTAGCCGAAGAACCGCTTCTCAATATCATAAACTCGTCGTTATCTTTAGGACACGTCCCAAAACCATTCAAGCTGGCGGTTATCAAGCCTCTTATTAAGAAACCAAAACTAGATCCTAGTGTACTGGCAAATTATAGGCCTATTTCAAATCTTCCATTTACGTCTAAAATTTTAGAAAAAGTTGTGTCTGCTCAATTGAGCACCTTCCTGCATAAAAATGATCTGTATGAAGAATTTCAGTCAGGTTTTAGGCCCCACCATAGCACAGAAACTGCACTTGTTAAAATTACAAATGACCTGCTCCTTGCGTCAGACCAAGGCTGCATCTCATTTCTAGTCTTACTTGATCTTAGTGCTGCGTTCGACACCATAGATCATGACATACTCATAGATCGATTACAAAACTATACAGGTATTCAAGGGCAGGCTCTAAGATGGTTTAGATCCTACCTGTCCGATCGCTACCATTTTGTTTATTTAAATGGGGAATCATCTCATTTATCATCAGTAAAATATGGAGTGCCACAAGGATCCGTCCTAGGTCCCCTTCTATTTTCAATATACATGTTGCCCCTTGGTAATATTATTAGAAAATACGGAATTAGCTTCCACTGTTATGCTGATGATACTCAGTTATATATCTCAACGAGACCAGATGAAACTTCCCAATTATCTAAGCTAACAGAGTGTGTTAAAAATGTAAAAGATTGGATGACAAATAATTTTCTCCAATTAAATTTGGATAAGACAGAGATACTAATTATTGGACCAAAAAACACTACACAGAATCTTGTAGATTACAATCTGCAACTAGACGGATGTACTGTTACTTCCTCTACAGTCAGAAATCTGGGTGTTATATTAGACAGCAATTTGTCTTTTGAAAATCATATTTCCAATGTTACAAAAACTGCATTCTTTCATCTTAGAAACATTGCCAAGCTACGAAACATGTTATCTGTTTCTGATGCAGAAAAGCTAGTTCATGCATTCATGACCTCTAGACTGGACTATTGTAATGCACTTCTAGGTGGTTGTCCTGCTTCGTCAATAAACAAGCTACAGGTAGTCCAAAATGCAGCAGCTAGAGTCCTTACGAGGTCAAGAAAATATGATCATATTACCCCAATTTTACAGTCTCTGCACTGGCTACCTATTAAGTTCTGTATCAGTTACAAATTATCATTACTTACCTATAAGGCCCAAAATGGTTTAGCTCCAGCGTACCTAACTAGCCTTCTACCACGTTACAACCCATCACGCACCCTAAGGTCACAAAACGCTGGACTTTTGGTCGTTCCTAGGATAGCGAAGTCCTCTAAAGGAGGTAGAGCTTTCTCACATTTGGCTCCCAAACTCTGGAATAGCCTTCCTGACAATGTTCGGGGTTCAGACACACTCTCTCTGTTTAAATCCAGATTAAAAACGCATCTCTTTCGCCAAGCATTCGAATAATGTATCTTTTAAATTGTGAGTGTAGTTGCATCTGATCAAAGGTGCTTTTTTATTCATTAGCTTGGGTTAAACTAATTTTACTTTGTTGGATCAGCAGCTATGCTAATGATGTCTGTATTTTGTTTCTATGTTTCGCCACGGGATTTACATCCCGTGGTAACTAGGATTTACACAAGCTCCAGTCTGGATCCAGAACACCTGAGAAGAGATGATGCTGACCCTCAGAGGACCTCAGATGATGCTAACCCTGAATCAACAAACAGAACTAACAATTATTGCTAAATGTGTGACTGAATCATATAATAACTTAATTAATAATATTGATAGTTCATCGTCTAGCTGACTACGTCCTGTATTATTACTGCTTCCGGAAGACCTGGCGCACCGCATCCTCGCTGATCTGAATTGCAGGTGTGGGGGAGAGGGGGATGCAGGAGGTGTGAATGGTGAGAGTGCTTGATTGGAGAGGTGTTCAGGATGGGTTGCAGGAGCTGTTAATGGTGTGAACTGTTGTTTGGAGAGGTATTCAGGGCTGGTTGCAGGAGTTGTGAATGGTGTAAATGGTTGTATGGGGAGGCGTTCAGGGTAGGTGATGGGTGTTCTTTCAAACCTGCAGTAAACTAGTTCAAATTGTCTGCCAGTCGTTGATTCTCCACAGTGCGGAGTCGTTGGAAGTGAACTGAGTCCTTATTTTTTCAGAATAATTCCTCTTTGCCACTTTGATCTCTTTTTTTTCAGTGTGTATTTAGCCTGTTTATACAAGACATTGTCCCCCTTCACGTAAGCATCTTCTTTAGCCTGATGGAGCTGTCTGAGTTTTGCAGTGAACCATGGTTTGTCTTTGTTGTAAATTAATTGAGTCTTTGTAGGAATACACATATCCTCACAGAAACTGATATATGTTGTTACGGTCTCTGATGTTAAGGTTTATGTCACATTAGCTATGTGAGTGTTTCAGATGCACGCAGCTTCAAAACCCAGCGCTGGGTCAAAAAGGAACGTACCCAGCGCTGGGTTATTTTAACCCAACCAGTTGGGTTATCATATTTAACCCAGCCTGTTGGGTTGCCTTTTTTATGGTTTAAAATGACTACATTGCAGGGGTTCAAAAACCAGAGCGGGTGCTCTGCAGCCGTTACGGGAGAAACCTACCTCTCCTGCTCTTAGCGCCTCCTGCTGGAAGAAAATGAACTCGCAGAGTGCCGCCACCAATTGAGTGTAAGGATTTGGGGAAACACTGCATTTCTACGTTGAAATTAACCCAAAATGAGCTAGGCATTAAACCTACAAATGTTGTTCATTTTAAATATCACTTTTACACACAAATAATAATTATCAAAAGGAAAATATGGTAACACTTTAAAATAATGGTCTGTTGTTAATAAGTAACTACGCAGGAAGTAATAGGTAGTACTACATTAACACTTAACTTAATACTATTAACTAATATAGAAGCAAGATTAACTAAGCAGTAAGTAATAGCTCATTTAGGACATAGGTAGTTCCTTATTAGGTATTTGATAATTACTAAAGAAAAATATCGTCATTGAGAACAACTTTGGAACTATGGCCAACTAATGAAGAATAACCAATTAATTACTTATCACAACAGCTACGTCTATAAAGTGAACAATTAGCTTCTTTATGGAAACATATATATATATATATATATATATATATATATATATATATATATATATATATATATATATATATATATATATATATATATATATATATATAGCCTATCCATATGATATATTTAATGAGCTCCATTAAGTTCAATGTCTCCAACTCTAATAACTTTAACGTTAGTGATATTATGCTGGGGAGGGCTTCTCTTTAGGGAGTGACAATAAATGATGTTCTCTTGTCAAAACATATTTGCATCCTTCATGAAAACATTGACTGCATTTATAGTGTTAAGCACAAAACAACATCTTCCAGATTACAATGTCTGGTAGAATATCACTAGTTCCTCACAGAAATATATGGCTGTACAGTATGTGTCAGATAATTTTATTGTAAATTACTTGTGAAATCCATGACTCATTACTCGAGTGTTCAACGTGATCTCATGAGAATACGTGTGTATTTTTACGTTGAATGTGGTTCTATCACACGTATATTTACTTACGTTTTCATGCACATAGAAACGTACAATTTAGACGTATTTATAGCAGTAAAACGTACAAATACTTACGTGTTAGCAGCTAAAAAAACGTAAATATTCTAACGTAAAGTGTGAATGTATATGAATTCCCATGTATTAATATTAAAATCGTGGCTTTAATGATTTAAATCTATTGTATTTAATTGTCATATCAATACATGTTTTTATTCAATTTATTGAAAGCAGTTTACTCGTCTATTTAATAGGAAATAACATTTCTGTGCATGCTGCAAACCATAGATACACACAAAAGCACAGCATACAATTACAAATCACATCCATTTTATATGTTTGCTGTACTGCATATCTTTAGAATCCAGATGTTTGCAAGGAACATATCCAAATTCAGCCCTTTATCAATGGATCTTCATATTCATTCTCAGCAACAGCGTCCGTCACAGTCAAAGCTCGCGCTCGTTATGATTCGTATTTTAAAATAGCGCCAGTGCGCCACGTTACGACATGGTTTACGGCACTGATATCGAACGCTCGTTGGTCCTCATCCAATTCGTCACAGATTGCGACATGTTGTGTTTCAGTTTATGACATTTGAGTACTGCGCCAGTGCGCCTTCACGGAGAGAAGACAGATACATAATTTCATGGATTAATGAATTAAATTATGCTCTGTACCCTATAAAAACTATTACCTCCATATAGAGGAATGCGACTGGAACTTATCATTTGAACTACTTTTGGTACAACTTTTGATATTTCTCAAAAAATAAATGATTAACTTTACGTTTGTTTGTCATTTGTTTATTTATAACAGTAACGTTATGTAGTTTTAAGAAATGTTGTCTTTAAAATAAAAAATCTTTCACTTTAAAGTGAAATCTTTCACTTTAAAATAATGGTCCAGATCACTAGTAGTTCCTGCGGACTGACAGGGTAACGCTTGCGTAATTAGTCCGGAGTTAACATGTTTTTCACTTTAAAATAATGGTCCAAATCACTAGTAGTTCCTGCGGACTGACAAGGTAATGCTTGAGTAATTAGTCAGGAGTCAACATGTTTTTCACTTTAAAATAATGGTCCAGATCACTAGTAGTTCCTGCGGACTGACAAGGTAACACTTGAGTAATTAGTCAGGAGTCAACATGTTTTTCACTTTAAAATAATGGGCCAGATCACTAGTAGTTCCTGCGGACTGACAAGGTAACGCTTGAGTAATTAGTCAGGAGTTGACATGTTTTTCACTTTAAAATAATGGTCCAGATCACTACGGTAGTAGTTCCTGCGGACTGACAAGGTAACACTCGAGTAATTAGTCATGGATTTCACAAGTAATTTACAATAAAATTATCTGACATATACTGTACAGCCATATATTTCTGTGAGGAACTAATGATATTCTACCAGACATTGTAATCTGGAAGATGTTGTTTTGTGCTTAACACTATAAATGCAGTGAATGTTTTCATGAAGGATGCAAATATGTTTTGACAAGAGAACATCATTATTTATTGTCACTTCCTAAAGAGAAGCCCTCCCCAGCATAATATCACTAACGTTAAAGTTATTAGAGTTGGAGACATTGAACTTAATGGAGCTCATAAAATATATCATATGGATAGGCTATATATATATATATATATATATATATATATATATATATATATATATATATATATATATATATATATATATATATATATACATATATATACACGTTTCCATAAAGAAGCTAATTGTTCACTTTATAGACGTAGCTGTTGTAATTAGTAACTAATTAGTTATTCTTCATTAGTTGGCCATAGTTCCAAAGTAGTTCTCAATGACGATATTTTTCTTTAGTAATTATCAAATACCTAATAAGAAACTACCTATGTCCTAAATGAGCTATTACTTACTGCTTAGTTAATCTTGCTTCTATATTAGTTAATAGTATTAAGTTAAGTGTTAATGCAGTACTACCTATTACTTCCTGCATAGTTACTTATTAACAACCGAAAATATTTATTAAAAGCAAGAGAAAAGTCAAAAAGTAACATGTTAGAATAAATGCAGAAAATGCATTAACAGCTACAGAGTTCATAAATAAAGCATTGAACATTTGATGAATATAACTTAAGATCAAATTGGACTTTGTTCAATTGTATATATTGTATAAAAATATACGAAAACACTTATACAATAAATTTACAATTAGTTACGTTCTTTACCAACTATTCTGGCATGACAGTACACAACATTAACTCTGATATTAACATTTAACAGACGCATGAGTGTTTGTGTGTGTGTGTGTGTGTGTGTGAAAGAATGTGAGCAGGCGTATTAATGACAGAGTGTAAACTCTTCTACTAAACAACACAGAAAAAGCATTTAACATTTTTTTTTTTTTTTTTTTTTTTACAAATTATACACTTACAGTTTGTTTCATAGTCCATGAATACAGATCATGCATCACGGTCAATTTTCATAATCTCTTTAGCATAACTGATGTAATCATGAAGAAACCCCATCTGCACAGCATCTGACATCTTCTACATCATCCAGGGCAGCGTCCTCCTTTAAAACCACTGCTGCATCAGTTTAGGGGAAAGAAGATTCTCCTCTCTGACCAGCATTCATCCCAGTCACCGCCTGCTCTTCATCAGTGGCCTAAGAGAAACACATTTGAAAAAATTAAACATTTAATTAAACTATCCATTTTCAGGTAGAGGTGTATTCACATCCGTAAGGATAGGTAAATAATCTGTGTTAAAGTTTCAACACTTTGTGCGGTTGTTTAATGTCTCTGTCTACCACAGCGCTCCAGGAGGCTATAATGACAGCACTACTGTGAGGGCAGGTGATATTGTTTGAATAAATATTGCTTTCTGAAAGCTTCTTTACTGAAACATTAAAACAGTCATGACATTCACATACCTCACAAATGTTCATGTATGTGGAGGGCTGCTCTTCAAACCGTTAGTTCAACAAATAATTAAAATGGTCATAATTTACTCTCCCCATGTTTTTCCAGACTCATACAAACTCTGCTCATTTTTTGGAAAACATATGAATATATTTCATATCCTCTTAATTTGTGTCCTCCATTGTTGGTCTGGGAGACCAGTATTTTATTTTGAACATATATGTTTGCTACCATATAATTTAAGATTTATTCATATATATAAATATCAGAATGAATTACTTCTACAATAACTCTGTATTTATGAGGCTTGAAAATACTGATTATCTAAACTATAAATCGATTAACAAATATTATGAGAAAATTAAAAATATATTAATTTATGTTGTAAAGACAGAAAAATGTCTTATAGGTTTGGAATGATTTGAGGGCAAGTAAATGATTTTTTGTGTGAACTTTACATTTAAGAGGGAAGACCAAGAATGATGACTCTCCAAATCAGACAACTCCAAAGTTGGTTTGAGTTCTGCAATAAAAACACAAACATCAATGGTCTTAATGATATGAGCACATAATCACACTGTTGTTGCATCAAAATGTAAAGTAAACCAGCAGGAGACAACAGAAACATTTATTTTCTAAAAATAACTTACATAAAATCTCAAAAGAATGATGCTCTCCCATGTCTCTGGCTTTTAACATCTACAAAAACAAAAAACAAACATTATTTTACTCTTAGTAAAACACAACAACAACTGATAACATGAAATTATGAAGTTTACTTGCCTTAAACTATCTTTCCCTCTCTTCCAAAGAAGCTGAGAAAACCACCTCCTCACACAAGCAGAATTGTGTGTCCTTAACTCCAGTTAGTTTGAGTTCTGCAAAGAGGGACATCAATGGTTTCAATAAAATATTAACACATACATATACATTGTTGCATCAAAATGTGAAGTAAACAGGCAGGACACAACAGAAACATTAATTTTCTAAAAAAAAATACAAAATAACTTAACTTACACCAGTCTCAAAAGAATGAAGTTATCTTGTCTCTGGATTTTAACATCTAAAAAAATAAACATTATTTTAGTCTCAGTAAAAATAAAGATAATTTGATGTTATTCTGAAGTTTACTCTCCTTAAACTGTCTGTCCCTCTCTTCAGAAGAACACCTCCTCCTCATACTCACACAGGTCTGTGACTCCTCACACAAACAGCTTCTGTGTCTTTAACTCTCGGCGCGAGGACAATAAAGACACAAGCTCGACAAGTCTGAAATATTACATGTAATAATAAGTATATTAACATACTTCTAACAGTTACCACTTCAACAGCCTCAAAATAAGTATGCTAGTCTTTGCTACACAATGCCGTTTCCTTTAGGAGACAAACATGCATTCAGTTTAACCGCGAAAAAAAAGACAAATTAACATGAGCGTAACCGTAACCATAACCTTCTATTAACGCCTCAAAAAGTACAGATAATGTAAAATCTTATGTAAATATGACAAAATACATTCACGGACGTTATATTAAAAGTACATCTTCCGTTCAGTAACGTTACATGACGCAGTTTAGACCTCCGTGTCTGAGGCGAAAACCACGTCCGTTTTTTTATATATATAACGTTAAGCTCCTTTGTTTCCGCCTTTCATAAAACCTTCCGCCTTTCATACAACCGGGTAAACAATAAAAGGTAACTTTGCATTTTGAATATTTACATACCATATAGGGGTGTCCATGGTTAACCGGTTAACCGATTAACCGTTAAAAATTGTGTAACCGAGTGAAACATTTTGCTCGGTTAAGTGACGTCAATGGCGTGCATTGAATTTAGTTGTAATACATTTTTGCACCACCAGAGACCGCCAGAGCGCTCCCAGACATTTGTAATGTCCACAAGAAGAAGTCATTTTTCTAATATGAAGCGGGCTAATACCAAGGGGCAAGGAACTCGACCGGAAGTTGAAGTCGGGTGGGGGCTGCCATCTTTTAGCAGAACTTCACTTGCGTTAGCATTCCCATTGACTCCCATTCATTTTGGCGTCACTTTGACAGCGAATAACTTTACATCTGAGGCGTTTAAAGACTCTGTTTGTCCATTATTTATTTCTAAAGATACACGACAATGTATAAAGGGCTCCATTACCTTCTATGTTACATTATGGCCCCGTATAAACAGTTTTTGTAAAAAATAGGCTAACGATTGCGTCATAACCACTCGGCTTTCTGTCGCATTACCGTACAGACAGGTGGAGAAGCTCGCAGGCAATTAACTTAATATGGCGTACTGGCGTTACATTTTAAAATACTATACAAAATAATTAATCAGAATACTTACTCCTGCTCACTCCCGACAAAGAACTCCCCGCTCGAGCTCGCCGTCTCTGCAAGATTAACGACGGCAGTTTGCACGCACAGCCACTTAGAAGATTTACATCTGGCAGACAAGTTGCTGACGTCGTCAAGCTTCGTTTGAGTCTGCGCGTCAGAAACGGAAGTGCTAAAAAACGCTAAAACTGGGCTTCATTTGTCTCAATTGAGTTCCAATGGGGTCGCTGTGTCCATTTCTTTTACTGTCTATGGCTAATACGAGTGACGGGGCAAAATGCAAGTATTGCAATACAGTGCTTAGATATACTTCAAGTACAACCTCGTTGTTGTAATCTCAACAGCCAACACCCGGGCATCATTAGGCCGGTCAGGACACACTGGATGCGTGGCGAAAGCATCTCAGCTGCGTGGCGTGTCTGTTTTTAATTCGGTTCCCATATTAACAGGTTAGAGCTTGCCGACTGCCTGCGTGAGACGCGTGGCTCAGGCGCGGCTCTACGCGTGCATGCTAGAAATAGAACCGACGCCTTGTTGGAAGCGTTTCCAGGCAAAGTATAATAGGAAAATATGTTTATATGTCATTTTGTACACAAATACATATTAATTCATGACATTTTGATATTTGAAAGTCTATAGGTTGACATAAATTCAGATATAAATGTAATTTAAAAAATAAATAAATAATTATCGATTTTCAAATATTGTACGTGTCAAACATAGTCATAGCCTTAGCGAGGCGGCCGCAGAGTCTGCTTGTTACCTTTTGCCTTATACATTTTAGGCTTATTCTCAAATTCAGATTGTGTTCATGGGCGGCATTATTAGGCAGTTTTAATAGGACAATTTGACCGGAGAGATTAAATTTTGTCGGACATTCCTTTTTTTTTTTTTCGGCCAATGTCCGGAAATTACTATGGTTATGGTTACTATGGCACACTATGGTTAACCGAGTATTAACCGCTAAGGGCCTCGGTTAACGGTTAATGAAAAACTTGAGAACGTGCAGCCCTAATACCATAGTCTTTCACTCGCTCCTCGCTTCTTTCAGGCTGAGAAAATGGCGGCTGCTAGCACTGGAGACGTACGATTTTGACGTGACGTGCGTGCTCTCCTTCACGTCCACGTCCTCAACCCAGCCCCGCTGGGTTAAAGCAGAGAAGTATTTTCAACCCAAACTTGGGTTAAAACATCCCAAAGTCCTATCCAATGGCCTCAATCCAGCAGTTGGGTTGAAAAAACAGCCCAGCGTTTTTTAGAGTGTAGGCTTATAAGAACGTGATCTCAATAGCCACGTTTACATGTATTTTATTTTTTCATTCAGATTGAAGGATTCGGTGTACTGTTTACATGAGACATTATCTAATCCGAAATGGTGTTTATATGTGCTCGTGCTTTCAATTTTGGGACATACTAAGTGGCCTACAATGACATGCAAAATACCATAGGAAAAAAAAAAATGTCCGCGGTTGCATTAATATTTTTAATAACTGCTTGACCTGCTTGGAAATAACAGACAAATATTTGAACCTCTAGTGTTCATTCTTGCGCTCAGTCATGTGGCCCGATCATGATCACACTGGCCGTCTTCTATCGTACCACACCAATGGTGTAGTCGGGCCCATACACAAGTATATCCACTTGTTTTGTTGCTTCGCAAAGTCTGTAATTTTACTATCATGAATCGCTTCCCCAATCGTGTACCATACAGTTGTGAAACTAGTGATTCTTTGTTGTAAGTGGTGCATTATCAGTTCTGTCATTTTACATTTCCCCGCCCATCATCTCCAAAGTGTGCGTGTCCTCTGCAGCGAGAGAACTCCGCTCCAATGTCATCGGGTGCACCGGGACATTTCTGGACCAGTTGAGTTGAGAGCTGATTGCCGAAGCGAGGGAAACCTCCCCTACATTAGGCACTGTTTCTAAATTACACCAAACTGTCAAAAAAGTATGAAGCAGCGCTACGCACTGCATCCGCCAGCTGCACGCAAGAGCAGAGTCTCACGCACAGCGCTGCGTTTGCGCAACAATGTAAAGTGATTAAACCGCTTCATCCATTCAGATGTGACACAGAATTTTTTTTATTACATGCTCCTCGTGCCGTCATATATATCACACATTTGCTTAAAGGGAGGCTACAATGGTGTTTTATGGTTCAGAGTTGTTCATTGTTAAAGAGATGGATTTTCGTGCTAAACATGGCCAATTTGGATGAATGGAGTTTTCTGTGCCGAAAATCTTACTTCTGGGTTGTACAACACTCTAAAAACTGCTGGGTTGAAAACAACCCAATTTGGGTTATTTTGGCAACCCAGCGTTTATTTAACCCAACCTGCTGGGTTGCTTTTTTTATGGTTTAAAATGACTACATTGCAGGGTTTCAAAAACCAGAGCGGGTGTTTTTTTATCACTGTATTTCAGAAGGAAAACTACTGTATTTAGAAAATGTCATTTCGCATGTAATGCTTGATGAGGCAGCGTTTGTGAGCTCAGTGCCGCTTTGCAGCCGTTACCCTCGAAACCTACCTCTCCCGCTTTGTGCCTCCTGCTTGGCAGAACTTGCGGAGTGCCGCCACCAATTGAGTGTAACGATGTGGGAAACAATGCATGCTAAAATGAACTCAAACTGAGCTAGGCATTAAACCTACAAATAATGTTCATTTTAAAATCACTTTTACACACAAATAATTATCAAAATGAAAATATTTATTAAAAACAAAAGTCAAAAAGTAACATGTAAGAAGAAATGCAGAAAAGGATGGAATTAACAGCTAAATTTCATAAAGCATTGAACATTTGTTGAATATAACTTAAGATCAAATTGGACTTTGTTCAATTGTATATATTGTATAAAAATATACGAAAACACTATTATACAATACATTTACAATTAGTTAGTCTTTACTACACAATGCCGTTTCCTTTATGAGACAAACATACATTCAGTTTAACTGCGAAAAAAAAAGACAAATTAACATGAGTGTAACCGTGACTATAACCGTCCATTAACGCCTCAAAAAGTACAGATAATGTAAAATCTTATGTAAATATGACAAAATACATTCACTGAAGTTATATTAAAATTACTTACGTTCAGTAACGTTAAATTATACCGTTAAGACCTCCGTGTCTGAGGCGAAAACCGCGTCCTTGGTTTTTTTTTTTTTTTTGTGATATAACGTTAAGCGTCTTTGTTTCCGCCTTTCATACAACCGGGTAAACAATAAACGATAACTTTACATTTTGAATATTTACTTACCATAGTCTTTCACTCGCCTCTCGCTTCTTTCATGCTGAGAAAATGAAAGAGTCATTGCTCGCACTGGAGACGTACGATCTTGACGTGACGTGCGTGCTCTCCTTCACGTCCGCGTCCTCAACCCAGCCCCGCTGGGTTACAAAGGAGGACAATTTTCAACCCAAACTTGGGTTAAAACATCCCAAAATCCTATCCAGCGGCCTCAACCCAGCATTTGGGCTGAAAAAACAACCCAGCCTTTTTTAGAGTGAAGTTTCTGTAGTTTTTCGGTCATGCATCTAATGACATAGATGATGGTGGAACTCCTTATGAGCATTTCTCTCGGGAATGCACGCATGCACACATGTCGACTATAGGAGAGCAAGACTTGCAATAAACGCAATTCATCAGGAATTCGTTGGAAGTGCCGCATAGGATTTGTTCGAGAATGTCTCCAAATAAGTGTGTTTTGGATGTGAGCGGAAAGTTTACCATGTTTAGCTTCTCAAAGAACCTAGCATTACATGAACCGCGGATGCAGTTTGCTTTTCCGGGGCAGCAATGGAGTGTAGGAAGTGTTTGTGTTCTCATCATCTCAGTGAGGAATGTTTTATAAACAAGACCAGGTTGATGCTGGATTTGCACATCGTTTGCTACTAAACATGGTAAAAGACCCCATTCAGGTAAGTAACCTGCATCAAATTGGTTGGAAATCAGCACATAAGTGAATATGTTAATGAAACCACACAAAACATGAGTATTATAGCTCCGCCCACAGCATTTTTTCCAGAGAGAATCGGAAGCTGTATTTTTGTCTTGCAGATATGACAAGGCTGGGGACTTTTAGAGATAGGGATTCGGTGCTGCTCTGTGGGTACTCAGGATTGGCATGAGATTTCAGCAATTTAAGAAACATGCTTGTTGCACATCCTCAATTGTTTAACTCGGGGTGACGCTTCCCCCTTTGTGATTTTTACAGCATGGTAGATACATAAAATTGGATAATATACAACTGCCATCGTATTAGACTGCTGCTGGTGGGGGTAACTTTGGGTGACGCTAATATACGCTAATATACAAACTGCTGTCGTATCATGTTGCTGCTGCTAGAGGTGTATGCTTCCCCCTTAATGTGATTTTACCACATGTTAGACACTTAAACTGAATGATATACAAACTGCCATCGTATTAGGCTGCTGCTGCTGCTAGGGGTGTATGCTTCCCCCATACAGTTCATTCAAATATTTTGCATAAGCAGGTAAAGCAACATGCTTGTTGTATGCTTTCTTTCCGAGTTTGGGTGATGCTTCCCCCATAAATATAGTATCAAGCAATATTCTCATTGCTGGCAATTCAAATGGCATCCGTTGTTTTGGGGAGTTTTGGCATATGGTTGTTTTGGGGGTTTGTCTTGCTGCTCTCCCCGCTCTGTCCAAGCATGGCTGCATTGACAGGCATGTGGAGCGTTGCCCAGAACATAACCATACCGCCAACACTAACTGTATGTAATTATAATTGTCATAAATATACTTGACGGAAGTGGTCCTGATTGAATTATCATCGCTGGGGACTTTAATAGAGCCAAACTATGCAATCTATGCAGCAGTAAACAAACGCACTGCTACTTACAACGCAGGTCTTCTGTTAGGAAACATGAGCGAGTACAAAGCATCGAGCTATGCTCTCCGATGCGCAGTAAGAGCCACCAAACACAGATAAAATGGAATGCATAGAGTCACATTTCCAGCTAAATGACTCCCGACGCATGTGGCAAGGACTAAGGACCATCTGTGCCTTTGGAAATAAATCCTCTGCCGAGGTGAGAGCAGACCCGTCGCTGGCTGACGAGCTAAACACTTTCTACGGCCGCTTTGAAAGCAATCTAAGCAACGCGAGTCTGCCGATCAGCGTGTCAGGAAGCAGCAGTCCGATCAACGATCATCATGTGATCACCGTGTCAGAGGACGAGGTTCGGAGGGCAATAAAGCGAGTGAATGTAAGGAAAGCAGCTGGACCTGATGGAATTTCTGGCCGTGTTCTGCAGTCATTTTTAATAAGTCTCTTGCTACATCGGTGGTTCCCACCTCATTCATGCCGGCAGCCATATCACCCTGGAGCCAAAGACTGGTTGCCCACTGAAGCTAAGCAGGGCTGAGCCTGGTCAGTACCTGGATGGGAGACCTCCTGAGAAAACTAGGTTGCTGCTGGAAGAGGTGCTAGTGAGGCCAGCAGGGGGTGCTCACCCTGTGGTCTGTGTGGGTCCTAGCCCCCCAGTGTAGTGATGGGGACACTATACTGTCAACAAGCACCGTCCTTCGGATGAGACGTCCTGACTCTCTGTGGTCATTAAAAATCCCAGGATGTCTTTCGGAAAGAGTAGAGGTGTGACCTCGGCATCCTGGCTAAATTCGCCCATTGGCCTCTGACCATCATGGCTTTCTAACAATCCCCATGTCTACTGATTGGCTTCATCACTCTGTCTTCTCTCCACCGGTAAGCTGGTGTGTGGTGGGCGTTCTGGCGCAATTTGGCTGCCGTCGCATCATCCAGGTGGATGCTGCACACTACATAAATGTAAAGAATTATTATTATTAAGAATTATTATTCAAAAAAAATCTGTCATCATCCCTGTGCCTAAGAACAATAAACCCTCTTGTCTGAATAACTATCATCCAGTTGCCTTCACATCAATAGTCATGAAGGTCTTTGAGGGACTGGTTAAAAATATAATCTGCTCCTCCATCCCGGATACTTTAGACCCTCTTCAGTTTACCATCACCCAGACAGATCCACTGATGATGCCAGCTCTCACATACTGCACTCTTCTCTCACACACATTGACAGCAATAACAGGAACTATGTAAGGCTGCTATTTATTGACTATAGCTCAGCTTTTAATACTATAGTCCCCATAAAGCTAGCTTCTAAACTCATAGACCTCGGCCTGAATTCTTCACTCTGCAACTGGATTCTTGATTTCCTCTCCGGAAGACCTCAAGTGGTGAAACTAGGCCAGTACACCTCCAACTCCATCACCCTGAACATAGGAGCCCCACAGGGCTGTGTCTTGAGTCCCCTGTTCTAACTTCTCTACACACATGACTGCGTGTCTTTGCACAGCTCCACATCTATAATAAAATTTGCTGATGATACTGTGGTTCTGGGCCTCATTCACAACAATAATGAGATCGAATACTTGATGAGGTAGAGAAATTAACATCATGGTGCCAGGACAACAGTCTCTCTCTGAATGTGAGCAAAACTAAAGAGCTGATTGTGGACTTCAGGAAGAGACAGCAGCAGCCCTATACTCCTCTTATGATCAGCAGGACCCCTGTGGAGAGGGTGAGCAGCTTCAAGTACCTAGGTGTAAACATCTCCGAAGACCTGACTTGGACTACTCACATTCAAACGCAAGTTAATAAAGCCAGGCAAAGACTGTAACATCTGCGACAGCTGAGGAAATTCAGGGTCTCACCAGCAATCCTAAAAACTTTCTATACAGGGGCCATAGAAAGTGAATCGACTCAGTGTATCTCAGTGTGGTATGGGAACATCTGCAGTCAAGACTGCAAAGCCTTGCAGAGAGTTGTGTGCTTAGCTGAGCGCATCTCTTGGTCTGCTTTCCCCTCTCTGCAGGACATCTACCTCAAACGCTGCAAAAGGAGAGCTGTTAAAATCATCAAAGACTTCACCCACCCCAGTAACCATCTTTTCACTTTGCTGCCAGCCGGTAAGCACTTCCGTAGCCTGATGGCCTGGGGGAAGAACCTCCTCCTGAGTCTCTCGGTTTTGCCATCAGGCTCCTAAACTCAAAACCAGCCTCTTAACATCTTCATCTCTCCACTTAATATTAACTTTATCAGTAAGATACTCATCATTCACTACCTCACATTGACACACTGACAGTGCCAACCTGTTTGCACATTTGCCTCTTGTACATTCCTGTGTATCTTAATATTCAAGACTACATTATAATGCACATATGCACATTTTACATCCCTGTGTATCTTAATATTTAAAACTACAGTTTACTTTCGTAAACATTTTTTGCGTTCTATATTTAATTCTACAATATACATATTTTTTATATGTTATTCTTATATTTTTATTGTTTACTTTCATTTAATTCTTACATAGCTATATTTATGTATATTTTCAAGCTCGACAGGAGTAAACCTGTTCAAAAAAAATAATAATTAGAGACTACTTTTAGGAAGTTGCACTTGTATTACAAATAAAAAATGTTGGCAACCAGATATAGTTCAACCTTTAAAAAATAATAAAGGGCAGGTACATACATGGGTATCTTCAGTGCACTGCAGACAGCTGCAATGGCCCATTCTCCATGTTCTCTGGCAATTCTCACAAACCTTTCCACTGCTAAGAAAAGGGAGTTCCATCTTGTTGCATTTGGGCTCAAGAGCTGGAGTTTGCAAGTCTCCTCAATGATCTCTGCTGCTGTGATGGATCTTGCACTTTTATTCCACAGACACCAGCCCTTTGAGAATGTTGAGCATGAGATTCTTTTGTAAACAGTGTTAATATTTGTCTCCTCAATATCAGTTGTTGACAGCAAGTTGAGAAGGTGGCAGGCGCAGCAATGGTGTTTCGGAAGCTGATATTCCAGGCAGTCGTCCTCATCCAGTATGGCTCCAGCTTCAACTCCATGCTCCCAGTGCTATCCTGCTCTTCATCACCATCTCTATCATCATCATCTCCTTTACCACTCTCTGCTGCTAAATTGTTATTTTCATCAGTCTGACCATAGACCCTTAAAGCTTTTACGAAAATTGAGCCATTGTCAATTGTGGTGCGGGTAATCTTTTCACAGTTATTAACTTCACTGTGGATATCATTCAGAGCACTGGCAAGAACACCAAAAGTATGTGAACCTTTAAGCTGTCTGCAGGCAAGGGCAGCGCAACATCTCGTCATAGTCTGGGGGTCTATCCAATGTGCTGTGACACCTATGAATCCACGCCTGTAAGCTGTACAGCCATCAGTTGTAGTGGCAATGAACTGAAGTTCACTTAGTGCGGATTTCAGATTGTTTTTCATTTCCAGGGAAGCCTTCTCTACTTTGTTCACAACAGTGTTGCGTGAAATCACATTAATATTGGGCTGGAGAAGATGTACAAGATCTATGAAACCATGCTGCTCAACTACATTAGGTGGGTGAAGGCTTTGTATGATAAAATGTAGGACTTATTTACTTCTGGTTTACCATAACTTAGCTTGCTTGGATGGGGGGCTTTCATCTGGTACTCCTTCTGGCTGTCTTCTTAGGGAGTTGAATTGAAAGTTTTGTATCTCTCCAGAGGATTAGGGTGTTTTCTCTGTGGAAAAATATGCATCACTGAATAATTTACAAAAACACATTATCAACCTGATATACTTTTTGGTATATCTGGATGGCCACCTTACCTCACTCTTCTCATCTTGACTAAATTGAAAAAAAAAAAATGCATTAAGTTGGGTGAGGAAATGGAAAGAATAGGCATGACCTCAAAGCATTGCATTTAAACTGCATTGAAACCAACAGGGTGCTCAAAACAAATGTGACAAAGGGCTGATATGAATAGCACCTAACCTTACTAACACATTTCTTGTGGGTAACCACTGATAAATACTAGGGGTGGAAAGGTACGCAGAAGTCACAGTTCGGTTCATACATCATGGTTTGGTACAATGGAGGGAAAAGCAAAAAAAAAAAAAAAAAAAATGCAGAAAGCATGTGCATGTCTCAGGCTGTACCACCAAAAAAAATAAAATAATAATAATTACTTAAGCCCAGTTTTTTATATATATATATATATATATATATATATATATATATATATATATATATATATATATACACGTTTTATTAATAAAGTAAAGGCATAGAACAAGTTTATTTGTAGTGCACTGACAACAATTTTATATGATTAGTTTATTAATTAAATTAATAAAAAGACAAAAAGACCTTGAGATATATATTTTGTACCAGAATGAATGCAGTGTGAATGATGCCCTGTATAAACAAAATGACAAAGTATGTTCTTATGTTTCCACTGTTTGATCGCGCCTGGGCCTCACACACACACACACACACACACACACACATATAAGTGACTGTGACTTTTCGATCGCGCCTCTCTCTCGGAGCTACAGATTAGGTGTCCCTAAAGAATCCCCGTATCTAACAGTAGGTCCGCATTAGATTAATTAATTTGCATGAGAGTTTTATTTTTATTCCATGTATATTATCCGTGTATATTCATGCACCAAACTGTGATGGCCGTATTGTTTCAGTTCAATACGATAATACATGTATCGTTCCATCCCAATAAATACATTATATTAATAGCTTAGTATTACAGCGTTTCCCACAGCACTTTGCAGCAACACACGCCAGCATATTTTCAAACATGACCGAACTAATACAGGCTTACTGCCAACTTGGGACTCCTCATTAGGCAACTGCTAGCCCCAAAGCATGTCACGGCATGCTAGCCAAGTCAAAGCAGCCAAAGCAAACATTGTAAATCGACCAATATTAGTCTGGGCCTACTCTAAAATGAATTAATATAATAATAACAAAGAAAACCGCTTACCTCTACAGGTTTCTTCAAATTGGAAGGCGAGTTCTTGAAAGCCAAAAGTACATGGTTCTTTGGTTCACAAAGTTTGTGGTGCATTCTCCACGAGTCGTTTTTGCTTCCGACGATTTCGAACAATTCTCTGAGGTAAGGCCAGGGATGTGGAAGGTTCTGCTGGTCATCACTAGAACTACTACCAACGTTCTCACCTGTGCTTTCAGACGGTTTGGACATTTTGCCAGACATCATGCTCTTGCCAACTGAATCTCTTTCTGACACATTTGCCAAAGTTTGAACGTCCACTTCGTTTCAGGCCATGCGCAGAAAAGATGGACACCCCACACACCAATGACATCTCTGAATATTATGGGTTTCTGTGCCTCATCCAATGATGATCAAAATCGGTCTATGACGTTGAACAAAAAAAAAATAATAATAATCCCAAACTAGAGTAACAAGCTTGTTTTTAAAATGTAAGGAATACAAAGTACAGATAATTGCATTTAAATGTAAAGAGTAGAAGTAAAAAGTTGGCAAAAAAAAAATAAATAGTAAAGTAAAGACACCTAAAAACTCTACTTAAGTACAGTAACGAAGTATTTGTTAATGTTAATGACAAAACAGGGAAAACAAAACCCACGAGGGGGAAAACAATGACTAGAGAATAGACAAATAACTTAACAAGACTTAGACTAGATTAGAAACAAACAGTAAAAAAAAAAGACTCTTCACTCAGGTAATCACATGACAGAAATACAATCCACAGGTCTCTCAATGTTTGATAAAGTGTAACAATGAACCGCACCGGACATCGAACACAAGGGGATTGAAATAGGGAGACTAATGATAACATAACAGGTGTCACAGGTAAACCAATAATGAAATGATACCTTGTTTCATAGTAGTAGTAATTTTGCCACTATTGATACATTCAGTACATTTTATAAAGAGGAATTTCGATCAGTTCCCAAATTTTTTTAATAAAATTCTACTGTCAACCCATCTATACCTGGTGCTTTCCCTTTTTTCATTCTTAACAGGGCATCTTTGATCTCAGAAGAAGTTATATTGGATTCATAGAAATCATGAAATTCTTTATCAATAATGGGAATATGTTGATGGACTATTTGAATGATTTCTTCACAATTATATAAATCAAACTTGTAATTATATAGTCCTTTATAAAATGAGTAAACAAAGTCAGAAATAGTTTTTTGATCCATACAATGATTCCCATTAATATTTAAAGCAGTTAAAGCATTCCTTTTAACATTTCTTTTCTCAAGTGCGAAAAAATTACTTGTATTTTATTCACCCTCTTCGAGCCATTTTTCCCTAGAACGAATTCTAAATAGATCAAGTCTAGATGGGATTGAATTGCGACCAGTTCAGCTTCTTCCTCCTTAGTAAGATTGTGCTTCTGTTCCAGTATCGCTAATTTATTAATTAATTCTAACTAATTTTGTCTATTGATTTTTTTTTCATTCTTTACTACGTTTAACTCCAATCATTCTGACATTATATTTAAAAAAAAATTCCCTTTTACATTTAAATCCTTCCTTTACACCTCCCAAAATGTCATTTGCAATTTTTTTAACACTATTAATGTATTCATCCTAAAGAAGATCATTATAAAATTTCCAGTAACCTCTAAGACTAGAATTCTCTTTTGTGCCTGTAAGGGTTAAAGAAATAAGCTTACGATCAGTTAAACGCGCAGTATGGAATTTCTGGCCACCAGGGGTCACTCAATCAAAATAATAACATAAGTACTTTGATGACATCGGGAAAGAGGGTAAGGCTCATGGGAGTTGTTGTTCATTGGAACACGCGCTCTGTCTCTCCCTATCATTCCTCACTCATTCTAACTTAGTATTTTGACAATCACGTCTTTTCACAGGAGAGATATAGACGGTTTGAACGGCAACAACATAAACAAACGTTACTGCGCATGAGCGCTTTTGTGGACCTAACTTAACTTCCGGTAGACTTCCAAATAGAATG
The DNA here is from genome assembly GCF_023724105.1 of Carassius gibelio. NCBI lineage: Eukaryota > Metazoa > Chordata > Actinopteri > Cypriniformes > Cyprinidae > Carassius > Carassius gibelio. Next base: position 14,140,282 of record NC_068414.1, read on the forward strand.
AATAACAACAGCCAAGTCCCTCTAGAGTAGATATTTTTTGATAACAAACAAAATGTTTGCTGCGTGGATCAGGCGGACTTAATGAAAATGCAATTCATTATTTGCCAACAGTAGATGTTTTAAAGCACAGACATAAAGCGCCAGAAATAGAGGTTTCCCCAGTAACAGCTGTAAACGAAGCAGAGCTGGTACGCTCATACGCTGCTATCAGACATATAACATGCAAGTCTTCCTTCAGAAATACAGCGATATAAAAACACCTGTGCCTCGCTTTGATATTTAAACATATGAATGTACGCCCGATGAAACCGTCTATATGAATTATGAGACCCCTATCAAATCAATATTCAATCTAGCTAGTAGTAATATATGTTAAAAAACACGGCCGCCTTTCGTTAATAATTATAATTACGTTATACTATGATATCGAACAAGTTAGAGAACTGCATTTGAAGCTACTTTATTCAGCCAGATATAGAACAAATGTAGATTTACATGAGAGCTAGTCCGTCTGCGTTTTACACAAGACATCATCGTTTCACAAAATATACGGATAGATAAAGTTAGCTGAATGGATGCATACCTGTTTATCAGAATGCAAGCGAGTTCGGCATCTCTCTGTAGTTTCAGCTTGTCACGAAGCTCTCTATCTTGGAAATGCAACTCCAATATTTACCCGTGTCTTGTAGCTTCTCTTGTCCCAAAACCATCTCAGGTCATTTATTTCACCCGTGCATTTGCGCTTCACAGAACATGCAGGCAAAGCATAATCATGATCCATAACTAAGTTATTGATTGAGGTTTAAATACAAATATAAATATAAAATATAATAGTCTCAATCAAGGCTACTACTTTTTCTTCTTCATCTCGTCTTTGTTTCTGTTCACCTTTGTATTTGGCGGTTCCGCAGGAAGTTAGATAAACTAGAGGGGTCAAAATTTATATGACGCCATAGACGGGCGACAAAACGGAAATAAAGAAACGTGCCGTGTCTTCTAATTAAACTATAATTTTCTTCAAAGATTTGTCTTTGATAGACCATGTATATTTGGATATTCCAGGGTTGTAGATTCGTCAAGTATCAGTAAGAGATAAATTGGCACTTAGAGAATAGAGATTGTGCGTCATGTTGAGAAGAATGAGGAGGATATCTATCACACAAATTATCCAAGTATTCATTAAAATCGCCTGAAAAAATAACATGAAACTTGAAATGCATCAAATTTGCATTGAATAATATCAGAAACCTTTGCAAATAAGGACTTATTCGATGTATTGGAATTATGACCATAAATATTACAAAGTATAGATATAGTATTGTCTAATTTCACAGTCTAATACCCATTTCACAGAATAACCCATCTTCAGTTTTCACACGTAACAGAGTTCAGAACGTCTCCTTTAAATCTGTTCATCAAAACCAGTGCCGTAACTGAAAAAAAAAAAAATAGATTTTCCCCATTGAGATTTCCAACATTTTTCATCATGTGTCAGGATTCCACCATCAGCACTGTAATCATCACTCCCTCCACCCACTCGCTCGTCATCGCCTGAATATTAATTGTCATCACCTGCATCTCTTCATCCTCATCACCGTCATCTGCTATCCTTCATCACTGCTCACCCTTATATACCCACTCTCAACCTTCAGTCTCCGTCTGATCTCGTCATTACATGGCTTACAGACTCTATCTCGACACTCACCTGAGAATCCGTGAATCTTCTGAGAACCCTCAAAGATCGGCCAGTCTTCTTCTGCCTTCAGTCCTCCTTCGGTGATCCCACTTCCACTTCCTGTGATCAGAGATCGTTCAGTTAAGTCGATATTGGTCCATACTTGCTCTCACTCTAATATTCTCCGTCTGGTTCGGAGCATTCTGTGAATAAAAACTATCAAACTGACCATCCTGTCTGCCTCCTGTCTCATCCGTGACAGAAGATCAGACCGAAAATGCAGAATCCCACGGAGCCTGCGGGGAATCCATCTCAAGACCTGTTTGCCGAACTGGTGCGAGCAGTGCACCAGTCAATCCTCTCATCTTTACCGGACAACCCTTCCACCATCCCCGAAGCAATCCTTCACTCTGCACGCCAACACCAACTTCCGCAAACACCCGCTACTTCGCCGGCTGCCTCTGCGAGTCCCATGGCCCGACCAGCGCCGTTCAGTGGTGAGGCGGAGGATTGCAGTGGTTTTTTGCTTCAGGTTTCACTATATTTCCAAATGCAAGCGCATCAGTTTACCGATGATTCAGCCCGGGTGGCCTTTATTATTTCTCTACTTTCTGGCAGAGCTCTCCAGTGGGCACAATCTCTTTGGAATTCAAATTCCCCAGTGTTAAAGTCCCTGTCAGGTGTCATATCTCATATCTCATTTTAAGGAAGTCTTTGGCTAAGCAGTTTCAGATCTCTCAGTTCATGATCAGCTTTACAATCTCCGTCAAGGAAACTCCTCTGTCAGCACGTATGCCCTCCAGTTTCGCACCCTGGCGGCATCCTGTGGCTGGAACGAGTCGGCCCTGATTACCGCTTTCCGCCACGGCCTGAATCCAAACATCCGTCAGCTACTGGTAGTTTATGATGACTCCATGGGAATTGAGAACCTCATTCAAAAGACCATTCGAGTTTCACAACGCTTATCTGCCTGTGACAATCCATCTACCGCTGTCAGTCCTCCGTCCTCGGTTCCCATTGCTTCTCCTCCAGCACCTGAACCCATGCAAGTGGACTCCACCCATCTCACTCCTTCGGAGCATCAGCGTCGCATCCAGCTTCACCTCTGTCTGTACTGTGGGAGCGACAATCATCTCATCTGCTCCTGCCCTGTCCGACCTCAACATTCTGCAGTAAGCTCCATTCAGATCCCTCCTAAAGTGGAATCTTTAAACCGTACCATGGTTCATCTGTTAACACCGCATATCTGTGTCTCAGCGCAAGCCCTCCTCGACTTCGGTTCAGCGGGGAACTTCATTTCAACCCAGCTCCTCCAAAAACTGAACGTCCGCAAGCACCGCAGCCTTCAAGAACTCAGAATTCAAACCATTCAAGGAAAGCCGCTGGGTCGAGGTCGAATCAGTCATGTCTCTCCCACATTAACGCTCCGCATTGGCTGTTTACACGCAGAGGAGATCTCATTCTTGGTGCTGGAGGAGTCTACTGCTGAGCTCATCCTGGGACGCCCCTGGTTGGTCCAACATCAGCCCACCATTGACTGGAAATCCGGGGAGGTCCTTCGTTGGGGAGAGAACTGTTCACATACCTGTCTAGCTCCGGTCAAGAGGAACCTGAAAGCCCTATCTTCTCCCTCTTCTTCATCTTCCGTGCTCAAACCCAAACTTCCAGTCTGTTCGACTTCAGTTGAGAGTCCAGAAGTCCAGCATCAAGTATAGATTCCTGCTGAGTACAGGGGGTTCCAGGATGTGTTCAGCAAGCAGTTGGCGACCAAGTTACCACCTCATCGGCCATGGGACTGCGCCATCGACCTGCTACCTGGAGCCACTCTACCTAAAGGCCGTATCTATCCTCTCTCCATCCCGGAACAGAAGGCCATGGAGGAGTATGTGAAAGAAGCCCTTCAGCAGCAGTTCATCCGTCCATCGGTTTCACCTGCCGCTTCCAGCTTCTTTTTCGTGGCTAAGAAGGATGGAGGCTTGAGACCGTGTATTGATTACCGCCATCTCAACTCCCAAACAGTCAAATTTCGTTACCCCCTTCCTCTGGTCCCAGCAGCCCTGGAACAACTACGTGGGGCCTGTATATTCTCCAAGTTGGATCTGCGCAGCGCATACAACTTAATCCGTATCCGTCGGAGTGACGAGTGGAAGACTGCTTTCATCACGCCTTCTGGCCACTATGTGTACAGGGTAATGCCTTTCAGTCTATCTAACACCCCTGCAGTCTTTCAAAATTATATGAATGAAGTGTTCCGAGAGTACCTCAATAGATTTGTTGTAGTTTACTTGGATGATATCCTCATCTACTCATCATCACTTCCTGAACACAGACGCCATGTCACTATGGTCCTGCAGAAATTGAGAGCCCATCAGTTGTTCCTGAAATTGGAGAAATGTGAATTTCACACCACGTCGGTACAGTTTTTGGGCTATATCATAGATCAGCATGGAGTGCAAATGGACCAGAGGAAGTTGGATACCATCCGGAACTGGCCGCAGCCCACTACCGTGAAAGAGCTTCAAAGATTCCTTGGATTTGCCAACTTTTATAGAAGATTCATCCATAACTACAGTATTATCAGTGCTCCTCTTACCTCCCTTTTGAAGGGCCAGACCAAGTCTCTATCCTTCTCCTCCGAAGCCATCCAAGCCTTCCAACAACTAAAAGACGCCTTTTCAACCGCTCCCGTCCTTGCCCATCCTAATCCAGATCTGCCATTTGTCGTCGAGGTTGATGCGTCTTCTACTGGAGTAGGAGCAGTCCTCTCCCAACGGCAGGGTGAACCTTCCAGACTCCATCCATGTGCCTTCTTCTCCAAGAAGCTGTTCCCGGCGGAGTGAAACTATGACATCAGAAATCGGGAACTGCTTGCAATCAAGCTTGCCTTGGAAGAGTGGAGGCATTGGCTGGAGGGAGCCAATCACCAATTTCAAGTAATCACCGATCATCGTAATCTGGAATACCTCAAAGAAGCAAAGAGGCTCAATCCTCATCAGGCCCGCTGGGCTCTTTTCTTTATCTGTTTTGATTTTGTTGTTACCTACCGACCCGGCTGTAAGAATGGAAAAGCAGACGCTCTCTCTCGCCTCCATCATTCCTCGTCTGAAGAGCGCCGCCCTGAACCCATTCTCCCTCCAGCCGTGTTCGCCTGTCCAATCCTCTGGGACATAGACGATCAGATATCCCAGGAAAACCGTCTCCATCCCGCTCCGCCGGGAGGTCCAGAGGGGCTCATCTTTGTACCTCAACCATTCCACACCACCCTTCTGGACTCTGCTCATACAGCTCGGGCTCTGGACATCCAGGTAGCAGGCGTACCCTCTCGCTCCTCAGTCAACGGTACTGGTGGCCATCTATCTCCCAAGATGTCTCCCGGTTTGTCCAAGGGTGCTCAGTCTGCGCCATCACTAATACTCCCAGAAAACTCCCGGAGGGTAAACTCGTAACTCTTCCTATACCCCGTCGTCCGTGGTCTCATCTTGGTGTAGACTTCATGACTGACCTTCCTAAATCCAATAACTTCACCTGTATTCTAGTTGCAGTGGATCGGTTCTCGAAGGCTTGCAAGCTGATCCCCTTACCTGGACTCCCTACCGCCTTTGAGACCGCTGAGGCCTTGTTCCACCATGTTTTCAGAAATTTCAGAATTCTCGAAGATATAGTATCGGACAGAGGTCCGCAGTTCATATCTCGAGTATGGCAAGCCTTCTTCCGACTACTTGGGGTGACTGTTAGTCTCTCCTCAGGATACCACCCTCAGACGAACGGCCATTCAATGTATCCTGGGTTTTCAACCTCCTCTGTTCCCTTGGTCTGGGGAGCCCTCGGAGGTTCCAGCTGTTGACTATTGGTTCCATCAGAGTGAGAGGGTATGGGACTCAGCTCACGTTCACCTCCAACAGGCAGTGTGAAGGCACAAGACCCAAGCCGATCGTCGACGGACAGACCCTCCCCAGTACCAACTGGGTCAGAAGGTGTGGCTTTCAACCCGTGACATCCGCCTTCGCCTGCCCTGCCGTAAGCTGAGTCCCCCATACATCGGACCATTTACCATGCAGAGGCAGCTGAATGAAGTCACTTACACTTACACTCACTCAACCTTCCACCTCATTACAAGTTTTCACCTTCATTTCACGTCTCCTTGTTAAAACCCTTCATTGGCCCCGTCACTTCTCCTCCCTCAGATCCAGGACCTAGGGACTTACCTCCTCCTCCCATTCCAGTAGAAGAGGAGCCTATCTACCGTGTCCGCACCATCATGGACTCACGGCGACGAGGCCGCCGGCTGGAATATCTAGTAGACTGGGAGGATTATGGCCCCGAGGAACGCTCATGGGTACCCCGCGAAGGGACCCAGCCCTCCTCACCCAGTTTCATGCAGACCATCCTGATCGTCCTGCCCCCAGAGGTTGTGGTAGACCTCGCCGCCGTCAATGCCCCTCTTCTCAAGCGTCAAGAGCCGCCTCGGGAGGGGGGGGGGGTACTGTCAGGATTCCACCATCAGCACCGTCATCATCACTCCCTCCACCCACTCGCTCGTCATACCCTGAATATTAATTGTCATCACCTGCATCTCTTCATCCTCATCACCGTCACCTGCTATCCTTCATCACTACTCACCCTTATATACCCACTCTCAACCTTCAGTCTCCGTCTGATCTCGTCATTACATGGCTTACAGACTCTATCTCGACACTCACCTGAGAATCCGCGAATCTTCTGAGAACCCTCAAAGATCGACCAGTCTTCTTCTGCCTTCAGTCCTCCTTCGGTGATCCCACTTCCACTTCCTGTGATCGGAGATCGTTCAGTTAAGTCTATATTGGTCCATACTCGCTCTCACTCTAATATTCCCCGTCTGGTTCAGAGCATTCTGTGAATAAAAACTATCAAACTGACCATCCTGTCTGCCTCCTGTCTCATCCGTGACATCATGTCTGTAGAATGTGTCTCCTAACAAAAAATAAAGTCAGCATCAGTCCAATTTAAAAAAAAGAAATAAAGCCTTTCCCTTCGTGATGCTATGCTCAGAAAGTTAAACTTAAAGTCCATTCTGAAAAGAACTAGAACAACAACAAGAAAAAGGAGAGAGAGAGAGAGAGAGAGAGAGAGAAAATAGTTTAATTCACAAATTACCAAACTTCAAGACCTAATGTCTTGAAGCTGAAATTAACTATTTTAAATTAGGAAACCTGGAGATGCAGCAGGCAGTAAATATTTAGTGAAAAGGGGGGGGGGGGTCGTCTGGCATGTAAGAAAATTTTAAGATGCCTTTTATGGTTTTTCAATCAGAATGTCATCAGTCATTAGTGTCAATCCTTTTCCCCTTAATGTATGCATGCGGACCACGGAATACATCCCTTTTACCTTACTCTCTAGCCTTCTTCACCCAATCTGGAGTTGCTGCCCTACAAATCTTGTCCCGGTAATGGCGCATCTAGAATTGAACGACAATGGCGTCACTTATGAACAGGATTTGGTGGTGTTGGTTTGTGACCAACACGATGAACTACGTCCACCACCCGATCAAGCTGGTCTTGAACATCCGGAGCAACCTTCGTAAGAGCATCGATAGTTATCCATCTGACATTTTCACCATCAGCCTCCTTCAAGCCATGCAATTTGAGGGACCATTGTCGAGTGTAACATTGAGCCTCTGCTATATTAGACTTCAAAGTTGCGTTTTCATCCTTTAAAGTTTGAATTCTTTCTCCATCAGGGATAACCGTTCGTCATGAGAGTTAACTTTGATGATGAGCTTTTGCACAGAGGTTGCTAAACTGTCCACCTTGGCCGAAGTGAGCGCCGTAGTTTTCTCAATCGCCAAAACCTTTAAGTGCATTTCATGTGAGTTTCAAACCATCAAATAATGTTTACTGAATATGCTCACCTGGAGAGGCAAGTTGGAGCTGGCTAGTTGTTCTATTAATCATGTTAAATGTTCTATTACTCATGTATAATTTCAATGTTTTTTAAATTAATTTACTTATTTTATAGGCCTATTTATATGACCTTTATTAAAGCTGCAGTAGGGAACTTTTGACGCTCTAGCGGTTAATAAACAGAACTGCTTGCGTCTTGCGGAAGAACATTGTAGCCGGAGCTACTTCTCTCTGTTTATGTCTATGAAGAATCACAAAGGTACTGGGTTACTCCGCCGCGGTACCCCCGAAGCAATCTAAAATAGTCCGAATATAAACACTTATTATAGGTGTACCTTAGTGATTCTGGACAAGCTAAAAACCCGGATTGGAAAATAGATTCATGGTGTACTCGCTTATTATGTTAATTTTTCTAAATTTTGAACACAAACAAAGTTACGGACCGCAGCTCTGATTGGTTGTTTCTTACCGGGAGCGCATGACTTTCTGCAAATGGCAATAGGACCACTGGGAGGAGCCAGAGGAGCTTGATTTTTTTCACAGATTATCGGTCTCATATTCTACTGTCAGGACATAATGACAGGTTTAATAAATATATAAAAAACATTTTTTTACAAAAGTTCCCTACAGCACCTTTAAGTGCTTCACACAATTATTATTAATATTATTATTAATAGCAGCAGGCCTACCTATAATTTCTCATTTTTCACTCACCTTTGCCAGTGTCATTCACCTCAACTAGGCAGAGGTTTCTTACCCTGACAGCTTTGATGTTATTTTTATTATAATTTTTTATTAAATTTTATTATTTGTTAAGTAAATTGAATATCTGTGGTATTTCAAATTTAAACAAAGTGTAAAGACTTGATTACTACTTTTGCAAACCACTTGTAAAGATAAACAAATATGTGCTCGGAATCAAGTGTTGATATAGATGTGTAGATATACAGTGGTTACTGTGCCAGGCTAGTAATCTCTACTTCACAATGAGGCCTGCTGGTGGTCACTTTGGTCTGGGTTATACAATTCTATATTATATAGCTGACCCGGCCTGGACCCCCATCCCAGTCAGGAACGATAATGTGGCCCCCAGAGAAAAAAGGTTTGGTGACCCCTGGTCTAGAGTATTAAAAAAAGAAAAAAAATCCTTTTAGAGACTAATACAAGACTATGAAAACAAACACAGAATGGCTTGGTATTGCAGCTATCGCTAGGGGAGGGATATGTGCAGAACAATTTTCGGCAGTATGTGAGAGTAAGTCCAATGCTTATAAAGTGTGTCTGATGATTGTGCTGTGTGTGTGTGTGTGTGTGTGTGTGTGTGTGTGAGAGAGTGATTGGTCTCAGGTGCATGGTGCAATGGAGCATGGGAAATGTAGTCGAGGGTGTGTAGTATGAGTCTGTGTTGTGGATGATCTCTGACCTCTGGTGGTGATTAAACGTCTATTCAATGAACGGATCATGACAAATATAGGACCATTCAGTTGCCATATTATCATCAAAACATTAATGAATTTTGATAATGCCACAGTAATTTGTGGTTAGTTGATTTAAGTATTTTAATTTTAAGGATTATTTAAAGGAAAGAAAATCAGCTCACTACCTAGGCTACATAACAAAAGTCACGATGCACAAGCTGGTGCACACCATTATCGAGCAGTAGATAAATTATAGCATGTCTATTACATAATTGGAATGTGAAAGATTCAGCGACAAAAATAAAACAGTTTTACAGATTCATCTAATTAAGCCTTTAAATAAATATAAACAAACATAAACTATTTTATTTTTGCATTTAATAACTTTCATTTAAAAAAAAAATTAATATTTCATTTAAAACACTTACTTGAAATGGTTTCATCTGAAAACCGCAATTTTTTAATAGGTGGGTAAAAAAATTTTTTTGTGACACTCTTTTGAAGTAACTGCAGTCCTTTACCTGATGAAGAAGCCCAGCTGCCACACATGCAGGAAAACACTTCCACCACCTACATATCTATGAGGTGTGATTTATGCATTTTCTTTGTTAACTAAGCAATCAGTTGTATCGAGAAGCTGTGACCAAGGACACGTGATAAAAAGTGTGACACTTTTGGCGCCCCCTTCTTGCGTGAGATTGGTCGCTTCCTGTTTGTTGTTGGCGTCTGTACTGCGTTTGAGCTCCGTCACTATATTCCTTTTATCGACTATTTTTATCTTAAAAATCAATTTTATACACCATTCTTTCCGTTTATAGAACATGAATATATGATTATGAATATATTATATATATATATATATATATATATATATATATATATATATATATATATATATATATATATATATATAAATCCTCTCAGGGGCGTAGCACCAAATTCTGGGCCCTGTATACTCTCAATGTCAGTGGGCCCCTCAACTCAACTATATTTAAGTTCCCTGTTAAAGGAATAACCTTTCAGTTTTGTAAATTTCCATTAATTCCCTTATATTCCTGTTAACTCCCATGGAAATTTTCCAACTTTGAAAATTCCCAGAATTTTGCAACCCTATTCATTGGCTTTGATAACATCATGAATTTATTGAGCATTGACTATAGCTTTTAAGCACAGCACTGTGCTGCAATGCTAGGGCTTTTCGCCAAACAAAAATGATAATTTGCTTTATTGCTCAAATCAATATTACCTGTGTGCACTTGAGAACACAGTGATATTGGTAGGCACATCTACATGTGCAGAAATATAGGCAGATAATTTATTATGGAGTTTGAGAATATATCACACATTATAAGCAATAATAGGGCTAGTAACTTTACACTGCGCTGCCACTCTTTCCACCACTCCAATAGCACTAGGCAATAGCACACACATTGAATCAAAAGGCTTACTTATTTAAAGTAAACAACTCACAATTAGGAAGCAAGGGGGGAGCTCGTCCTTTGAGCAATGATCTTACCTTGTCTTTCCTTATTTCTGCTCTCAGTCTCAGCCTCATCTCCAAAACAGCAGCCATGACTGGCCAGTGCTGCTACTGCTGGTGTGTCAGAACCACTGGTTGTTTTTGAAACTGGTTAATGTTGGCAACCTGACGTTAGCTGGCCTGGCCCATAATTTACTTACAGCAATAAGTAGCCTGGTTGACAAACTAAGCTAAAGATTTAACATTAGCATACATACATTAGCAGCAGCTGTCTGGAGTTGACTACGTTAACTTTAATTGGATATAGGTGCATAACAAGCAAACTCAGTTCACCTTTTGGAAAGAAAGCAGCCATCAGCTGCTTCTCCTCATTCTGCCTCCTTTCTTTTTCCTTCCTGTCTTTCTTTTTTTGAAAGCCCGATTTGGGCTTTTTGCGCAGCATGATCAGGCTCTCTAGACTCACTGCATTACTTGTTAGCCACCAGCTGCCGTCTATGGGCGGACTAAACCATTTGGGGGGGGGGGGGGGTCCAGAGTGTCTGGCACTGAGTTCATTCTCTTTAGTTGGTGTTATCAATATATTTTGAAATTAATAATGACATCAATTTGAGGGCCCAATTAAACTGAATTAGGCTACAAAAAAAATTGATGGGATTTCAAAGGGCCCTCTCCCTAGACGGGGCCCTGAGTAGTCAGGTCCAATTTTCCCCCCACTACCACGCCCATGTATCCTCCTCTATTTAGGGTGACCATATGCGCCGTTCATACGGGACACGTCCCAGCCAGGATTTTAATATTGCCTAAAATATCCAGGTTTTGGCTATTTGTATTGTGCAGATTGATTGTTGTGAATCATGAGAGCTATAAAGAGCAGAGCAGACGGCTCCTTATGCTTTTGAATCGCTTTTACGTGTATGTTCGTTCGTTTGACTTGAAGGATTGTGGCGCACTTTGTTTTTTTTTGTTTTTTGGATTTGTGCGCAGTGACGCTTCAAGTCAATCGAACGAACAAACACATGCGCATATTTGCATCACTTTGACTGTTCCCTCTAGATCTCACCTTCTCACATGCAGCCCCACGATTGGTCGACTATGTACAATACCTGCATGTTATTGGTCAAGCTGCTCTGGATGTTTAAGGCATTATTAAAATTCTGTCTGGGACGTGTCCCGTATGAACGGCGCATATGGTCACCCTACCTCTATTTTATTCTACAACATAAACAATCAGAGCGCCTCGTTATCACTAGTTTTATTTTGATTTCCTGGGTCCGTTATTATTAGCTTATAGCCCGTTAGCATCAGCAAGCGTAGTTGCTGCTAATTCCGCTTACATTGCTAATACTCTATTCACACACATTACCATTGCTGTACTCACTGTTACTTGCTTTAATGGCGGATAAATGTCTACCTTTGATCGCAGATGAGGACATGTTCAAGCTGCATTCTGTGCAGCTCTAACTGGAGGCCTTGGAGAAACAGATTCACGACCTGGAGGAGAGGCAGGCCCAGCTGAGAGACCGGAGAGCCGCGTTGGAATCATCCGGGGCTGACGCTCACAAGTTTGGGGTAAGTATACAGCGCGCTGCTAACAGTCCCACCACGTCTTCTCCATGTGTTTCTCTGCACAGGCCTGGTGCACCCTGGACGCGATCTTCCCAGATGTCCTTCACTCTGGCGTTGGGACACCACGGATCATCCACAGCGGAGGACAAGAGCCAGGCCCCGGGCGACGACTTCTCCCCCTCCGATCTTCAAGATCTCCACCCGGAACCGCTTTGCTCCACTCCGCGAGACATGGTTGCGACGCTGTGACCATCGGAGACTCCATCGTCCGACAAGTCCATGCTACGTTAGCCTAAGGTAAAGTTCACACTCATTGTTTCCCTGGAGCTCATGTTCTCGATGTTTCTGCGCAGATACCCGCGATCCTGAAGGCCAACGAGAGCCCCAGAGCAGTCGTGCTTCACGCTGGGGTGAACGACACCACGCTGCGGCAGACGGAGACGCTGAAGAGGGGCTTCAGGAGCCTGATCAAGACGGTTCACAGCACGACAACTGCGGCAACGATCGTCGTGTCATGACCACTGCCCACATATCGACGAGGCCATGAAAGGTTCAGTAGACTTGTTGCTTTAAATGAATGGTTGTTGTCATGGTGTAAAGAACAGAAACAGCTGTTTGTTAATAACTGGAATCTTTTCTGGGAGTGTCCTAGGCTGTTTCGCGCTGATGGCCTGCACCCCAGCAGAGTCGGAGCAGAGCTGCTCTCTGACAACATCTCCAGGACACTTCGCTCCATGTGACTAGTAAGACAATTCTCAAATAACCATTATGATGAGTTTTGTTCCCGCTTAAATGATAGAAGTACTTAATCTATTAAGACTGTGTCTGTTCCCTGAATAGTGAGGTCAAAATATAAATTTAATGTAGGATCTAAAAAAATTGTGATTAAACCAGAAACATGCAAAGTAAATGAACAAAAACTATTTTTAAAGTTAATAATAAGTTAAATATTTTTAAATATTAGATCACTCACACCCAAAGCAGTTATTGTAAATGAAATGATCACAGATAATAGTTTTGATGTACTCTGCTTGACTGAAACCTGGCTAAAACCAAATTATTATTTTGGTCTAAATGAGTCCACTCCACCAAACTACGTTCATAAGCATGACCTCCGTCAGACTGGTCGTGGAGGAGGTGTTGCAACAATATATAGTGATATGCTCAATGTTACCCAAAAAACAGGATACAGGATTAATTCATTTGAAATACTTCTGCTTAATGTTACACTGTCAGACATGCAAAATAAATCTAATGTATATTTTGCTCTGGCTACTGTGTATAGACCACCAGGGCTGTATACAGAATTCTTAAAAGAATTTGCAGATTTCCTCTCAGACCTTCTGGTTACAGTTGATAAGGAGCTAATCATGGGAGATTTTAATATTCACGCTGATAATACAAATGATGCATTAGGACTTGCGTTTACTGACCTAATAAACTCTTTTGGAGTCAAGCAAAATGTCACCGGGCCCACTCATCGTTTTAATCATACACTAGATTTAATTATATCGCATGGAATCGATCTTACTGATATAGATATCGCACCTCAAAGCGATGATGTTACAGACCATTTCCTTGTATCGTGCATGCTGCGTATCACTGATATTAACTATATGTCTCAGTGTTACCGTCTGGGCAGAACTATTGTTCCAGCCACCAAAGAAAGATCCGCAAATAACCTGCCTGACCTATCTCAACTGCTATTTGTACCCAAAAATACTAATGAATTAGATTAAATGACTGACAACATGGGCCCTATTTTCTCTAATAATAATAATAACAATAATATATTTATTTTGTATAGCGCCTTTAAAAGTAGCTTTCTCAAAGCACTTTACATACAAGCATAACAGCAAATTAATAAACACAATGTAAGTACAAGAAAATAAATGAAAAAAATCAAGTTCATGTAAAAGCAATCCTAAAATAAAATGTTTTAAGAAGACATTTAAAAGTCACTAATGAATTTGCTTCCCTGATATCGGCCGGGAGAGAATTCCAGAGCTTAGGAGCATAGACAGAGAATGCTCAGTCACCCCAATTATGAAGCCGTGTCTTCAGAACAACCAAAAGATCACTCTGAGAGGAGCGCAGATTGCGACGTGGTGTGTAGGGGATTAATAAGTCAGTCAAATACTCAGGTGCCAGATTGTGCAGAGATTTATAGGCCAACATAAGAATTTTAAAATCAATACGGTACCTAACAGGTAGCCAGTGCAGGGACTCCAAGACCGGAGATATATGGTCCCTGGTCTTGACCCCAGATAGTACTCTAGCAGCTGAATTTTGAAGATATTGCAATTTATCCAGTGATGATTTAGATACCCCAGCTAGAAGCTGTTGCCCCCATCAAATTGAAAAAGGTTAGAGAAAAACGTACTGTGCCATGGTATAACAGTGATACTCACTCTCTCAAGAAAGTAATTCATAGTCTTGAATGCAAATGGAGAAAAACTAACTTGGAAGTTTTTAGAATTGCATGGTAAAACAGTATGTCCAGCTATAGACAGGCTCTAAAAACTGCTAGGGCAGAGCATATACACAAACTCATAGAATATAACCAAAACAATCCAAGGTTTTTATTTAGCACAGTGGCTAAATTAACAAATTGCCAGATGCCACATGATTCAAATATTCCACCAACGTTTAATAGTAATGACTTTATGAATTTCTTCACTGATAAAATAGATAACATTAGAAATACAATTGCGATTGTAGATTCTACAGCGTCTAACACTTCAGTTTCATCCATTGCACCCAAAGATAAACTGCAGTGCTTTAAAAATAAAGGACAGGAAAAGCTAAATAAACTTATCACTGTATCTGAACCAACAACATGTTTATTAGATCCTGTACCCACTAAATTATTGAAATTAAATTATTGAGTTGTTACCTGTAGCCAAAGAACCTCAATATCATTAAATCGTCGTTATCTTTAGGTCACGTCCCAAAACCGTTCAAGCTGGCAGTTATTAAGCCTCTTATTAAGAAACCAAAACTAGGTCCTAGTAAATTGGCAAATTATAGGCCTATTTCAAATCTTCCATTTATGTCTAAAAAAATTTTAAAATGTTTTTTAAAAAATGTGTAAAAAAGTTGTGTCTGCTCAACTGAGCACCTTCCTGCACAAAAATTCCTGCACCAAAATTTATCTGTATGAAGAATTTCAGTCAGGTTTCAGGCCCCACCATAGCACAGAAACTGCACTTGTTAAAACTACAAATGACCTGCTTCTTGTGTCAGATCAAGGCTGCATCTCATTTCTAGTTTTACTTGATCTTAGTGCTGCCTTCAACACCATAGATCATGACATACTCATAGATCGATTACAAAACTATACAGGTATTGATGGGCAGGCTCTAAGATATTTAGATCCTACCTGTCTGATCGCTACCGTTTTGTTTATTTAAATGGGGAGTCATCTCATTTATCACCAGTAAAATATGGAGTGCCACAAGGATCCGTCCTAGGTCCCCTTCTATTTTCAATATACATTACAATCCATCACGCTCCCTGAGGTCAAAAAACGCTGGAACAGCCTTCCTGATAATGTTCAGTGCTCAGACAAACTCTCTCTGTTTAAATCTAGATTATCTCTTTCGCCAAGCATTCGAATAATGTATCTCTTAAATTGTGAGTGTCGTTGCATCTTTTCATATGCGCATTCTTATTTTTTAGCTTGGTTTAAACTAATTAATTTTACTTTGTTGGATCAGCAGCTATGCTAATGATGTCTCTATTTGTTTCTATGTTTTGCCACAGGATGTAACTAGAATTTACACAAGCTCCAGTCTGGATCCAGAACACCTGAGAAAAGATGATGCTGACTCTAAGTGGACCTCAGATGATGCTAACCCTGAATAAACAAATAGAACTAACAAATATTGCTACAAGTGTGACTGCATCATATAATAATTATTAATTATTAATAATATTAATAATGTTCATCATCTAGCTGAATACATCTTGTATTCATTTTTCTAAAAATACTGTCATACGTGCACAAACTGACAGTCACCACTTATAAGCTACTACTAAATACTGTAGAAACATAATTTTCTGTAAAGTTGCTTTGTAACGATTTGAATTGTAAAAAGCGCTATACAAATAAACTTGAACTTGAATTGAATTGAGAAGCTACCAGACGTCTGTGCGGTGTCATCTGCAATACATTTTGACAGTTGTGTGTGTGATTTTGTCAAATGTCTTAAGAGCTATAGATTAGTGTTTTTTGTTTTGTTTTGTTCTGAGCAAAAAGAAAGAAAATAACTGCATGTTATAACATTTTATCACCATTTCAAGTCCCTGAATATTTCATAATCTTCAGAATGTTGACAAAAATATAACTAGTCAAATTAAAATTACAATTAAATCAATTAACTTACATTGTTATTTATAAGTGCTTATAACTTGTAAAACAAAAACCAGGAACAACCAATAAACAGCTTTCTTGTAAGCACCATATATCATTAAGGGTGCTTTCACACCTGCCTCATTGAGTTTGGGTGCATCATACCAGAGTTTGTTTCCCCCTTTGGTGCAGTTCGTTTGGGCAGGTGTGAAAGCAGCGATTGCACTCAGGTGCACACCAAAGGCGGACCAAACAAGCATACCGAGACCTGCTTGAAGACGTGGTCTCGGTACGCTTTTAAACAAACTCTGGAGCGGTTCGTTTGTGGTGAGAATGTGATCCGACCTCGAACAGACCCAACTGCAAAAAGTACTGATCAATTTTGGACTAAACCAGCTGCCGTAGTCATTAGGGGATGAGGAAGTGTTTGTTAGTTTGTACTTTAGCATGGCAGCTCATAGACAAACTTGGAATAGTGAGGAGGTGCAGAGCCTCATAGAAATTTGGTCAGATGACCATGAGCATGTCAGAGTTAAAGGTGCTGTAGGGAACTTTTGTAAAAAAATATTTTTTACATATTTATTAAACCTGTCATTATGTCCTGACAGTAGAATATGAGACAGATAATCTGTGAAAAAATCAAGCTACTCTGGCTCCTCCCAGTGGTCCTATTGCCATTCGCAGAAACTCCATCGCTCCCGGTAAATAATAACCAATCAGAGCTGCGGTCCGTAACTTTGTTTGTGTTCAAAATGTAGAAAAATTTATATAATAAGCGAGTACACCATGAATCCATTTTCCAAACCGTGTTTTTGGTTTGTCCTGAATCACTAAGGTGCACCTATAATAAGTGTTTATATTCGGACTATTTTAGATTGCTTCGGGGATACCGCGGTGGAGTAACCCAGTACCTTTGTGATTCTTCATAGACATTAACAGAGAGAAGTAGTTCCGGCTACGATGTTCTTCCGCAAGACGCAAGCAGTTCTGTTTATTAACCGCTAGAGCGTCAAAAGTTCCCTACTGCAGCTTTAAGAAGAATTAATGCACGCCTCCGCTTGAAGTAACGAGCGACGCTCGCCATTTGCAGTGCATTAGAACATTGTTTTCAAGCCGCATCCGCGCTTCATTATAGAAATGTTTTGTTTGCATATTGTGGTGTATACAAACACTAGATTATGGCCAGGGACAAAACCAGCCTGCGTAATCGTCTCTCCATAGTTGTGTTGTCTCCGTGTTGTTTGCTGGCTCTCCGTCTTATGTTGTGATATTCCCACACGTAAATTTTGACCAATCGAAAAGCAGTTTAGGAAATATGTCATGGCCAATGAGTGATGTGGATGTTGTCATGTGACTGGATTTTGGTTCGTTTCAACTGGTTCGGACCAAAGCAATCAGTGATGAGTGAAAAGGAACCAAAAAAGCTGAAAAATGCTACAATGTATAATTGTTTACCCTTGGTTCGAACTGTGAGATGTGAAAGCACCCTAAGATAATGGCAGTATTTTCATGAGTTTAAGAGTTTTGTCCCCATGAAAACCAATCTTTTTTGCATTTCTCCCCTCAAGCAGACGTTACAGATCTCTGTGCACTAGAACACCTAGACACTGTGAGCACGGAGACTGTGGTGTTCACAGCAAATTACGCTTAGCTTAAATACGTAATATTAATTAAATAGTATTAATAAATGGCTGCTGAGATGGTATTCTCAAGTGAAATGAGTAGAGTCTTGGACCCAGAAACAGAAGTCCTTACGTCATACTTAACAAGAGGATTCTCCCAAGCCATCAAACTGACTCTATCAGAGCAAGAACGCCATTCCAGAGCCAGAAGCGATGGGAGATTATTTTGTTCCCAGTGTATTGAGTTGCATGTTTCAACTATTTGCTACAAGACTATGGTAGTACTGTGCACTAAAAAAGCAAGTACGGTTGTTTTTGATTTCATGATGTACAATCATTTTCAATACCATTTGCAAAACTACCACATACTGTATACTGCCATATACCTGTAGATATTTTTTTTGTCCATCCATTTTTTCAAGGCATTCATTATTTCAAGCTTTGAAATTGGTTTAATCCAAGTCTTCTAAAAAGACACATTCACTTTATATGATCAATAGATTTTACATAGGCTTTTATTTACATATATAAATATTATCCCTTACAAAAGGAAAATATATTTACCAATATATTTCTTTAAATATATTGTGATATATTGTAATATTTTATTTTCCATTTTTATTTTTTAAATATTTTCTATATTTTAATACATTTAATAATATATTGATGATACATATATTATATAATATATTGCAAAATATACAAATGATTGCCACTTTCAATATATTGCAATGTATTGGAAAAAATAAATATATATTAGAATATATGCCTAATATATTTGTTTCATAAGGGATCCCCCCAATTAACATTACAAAAATCTCAATCTTAAACATTTGCTCATTCTTTGTATTTGTGTCGTTAAAATAGGGTAACTTACTGTCACAGTGTCTGGGTTGTGTTCCCTGGGAATCCACTAGATGTCCGCCTTCCCCACTGTGTCCGTCACTTTATGAACCACATTCCTCACGTTCTCTGCTTAATTATTGCACCCAGCTGTCACTAGTTACCAATCATTACACTCTGTCAATTTCCCATTAGCGTTTGTCTCTCCTTGTGTATTTAACCCGGTCTGTCTTAGTATGTGACATGGTGTCCTTGTTTAATTCATGTCTGTCAGTTTGTGCCCTTGCCCTGTGTTCATGTTTGGTTTATGTTTGGATTGATGTTTTGGTTTCGACTCATGCCTGGATTGTTTATTCTCTTTGGATTACCCCTTAATAAAGACGTACTCGCAATTGGTTCTCTTTCCGTGAATCTTTGTATCCCGGACGTGACACTTACAGTACAAGGAAGCTTGATTTCAAAATGAACTGAATTTACAAAAAAAAACAAAAAAAAAAAGTACACAGTAATACAATTATAAAACAAATGACCTCAATTCAGTTTGAGGTATTCAAAATATGACCACACTGAATTTTTACAAGCAAATATTTAAAAACCATATACAATATGTTAGGCCTATTTATGTAGATCAGTGGTTCCCAACCTTTTTCAACTCACGGCCCACATCACCAAACACATATGTTTGCGCGGCCCACTGCAAAAAAATTAACTGAGCCCGCTAATGTTGGGTTAATAACTCAGTACTCAGAAGCTAGATTGTTAATTGTATTTAATGAATGAACTGTGCGGTATGGACAACAAAAAAAATCGCGATTTCTTTGATCAATTTTGCGATTGTGACACAAAAATATGCTTTTACAGTCATAAATGCATTCAGGATTAATTTGAAACATATCTCCAAAAGAAAACCAATTAGAGCTTTATCAAAAAGTTGTAATGTCTATAGAACAGACATAAGTCAAAATTATCACTATAGCAAAGATGTAACAAAATTTATAGACTTGTGCCGTGTCCAGGGACTTTTTTTTCTCTTTTTTGCCATGCATTGTTCATAGAGCTCATTAATTGTACGGTGCCTCAGGTGTTTGCAGTGTGTATACAGTATGTGTATGCTGTCAGCAGTGAGAGCACATTAAAATAATGCACGAGCGCGAATCTCTCTGCTCACACTGAGATTTCCTTTGCTCTCTCACAAAACCAGACGTGCTTGCTCAGATACACACTGCTCTGCACGGAGAGTGTGCGCACTTAAAACACGTCTCCTCTCACTTAAAGGGGGGGGGGGTGAAATGCTATTTCATGCATACTGAGTTTTTTACACTGTTAAAGAGTTGGATTCCCATGCTAAACATGGACAAAGTTTCAAAAATTAAGTTGTACGTTTGAAGGAGTATTTTTGTTCCAAAAAAACCTCTTCCGGTTTGTCACAAGTTTCGGAAAGTTTTTTTCGAGTATGGCTCTGTGTGACGTTAGATGGAGCGGAATTTCCTTATATGGGTCCTAAGTGTGTGCTCTTCTACCGGAAGAGCGCGCGCTCCCGTATAGCAGAGCACTGAGAGGCTGAGCACAGCCTGATCAGAGCGAGAGCGTCGCGAAAAGTCACAAAAGAAGTGTGTTTTTGGTTGCCAGGGCAAGACAACCCTGCACAGATTACCAAAAGAGAAACAGCATTAAGGGACCAGTGGATGGAGTTTATTTTTACAGAGCATCAACGGAGTTGTGCAAGTGTTTTTGTTTGTTCCCTGCATTTCGGATTGCACATCGTTTATTTCTTAAGGATAATGCAGTCCCAACGGAAAAGGGTCAAGATGGTGTGTTGGAACCACATGCGGTGAGTAAAACTGCTTCAAATATCTCTGTGTTGTTAACTTAGCTATCGGCGCGTAAGCACATCAAGTAAACAATATGCGATGTTGTCATCAAACTGCACTTTCCACATGTACAGCTTAAAAAAAAAAAAAAAAAAAAAGGCGACATAAAATGGAACTTAGTCATTTTCCAAAACCGCTAAGCAAATATATACGGTTTCAGTACATACCACATAGCATACCGCCTTTGCTGATGCTCTTGTTAAATTTCAGCCTCTGGATCTGTGTCACAGCTTCCACATCCTCTCAACGCAAAAGCCTACTGGCGCTCGTGATTCTTTAGCTCCGCCCACACGTCACGCCTCTAGGCGCTCGTGTTTTTCCGGGAAAAATCGGTACAGACTATCTTTCTCTTATAAATATAATAAAAATAAAGACTTTTTGGAGTTATGAAGGATGCAGTACTACTCTATAGGTACTCAAGATTAACAGGATATTGAGTGAAAACGAGCATTTCACCCCCCCTTTAAACTGCATCCTGTGCACTCACAATTCTCTCTATGCTCATGTCTTCGATATTAATCATTTTCGCACATTTTTATTTCTAGCCTTTTACCCCGTGCAGTGTGAACGCTCTGATCCATTAACATGGGCTCAGAAAAAAGCCGCATCACAGACAGTGTGTGAACCTGGAGTTAGGCATTTGCCCAGTCTGTTCTGTTCTCGCGCTAGGCATGTTGCATTCTGATTGGATTGGATAGCATACTGCGGGAGGTCAGAGCCGTGGAAAATGGTGCTATAAAGCGATTTAGAAATCGCACATGTTCAAATCGTTACTTTATGGTGATTTTGATTAATCACACAGCCCTAGAATGAACTGGAGATGATCAGAAAATAACTCAGGCTGGCACCGCTCAGAAAAACGAGGAAAAGACAGTAAGTGGAGCAAGCAGTCTGGAGGGAACATGCTGAAAGCCATTTATGCATGTTTGAATTTGTTGTTCTGTAGCATATGCAGCAAAATGCATATGCTTATGTGCATCCGATTGATGCACATAAGCATTGCCATTTTACATATTTGCATTGCCATTTTGTGAATTTTTGTGTGAAGCCCTAAGTCACATGACATGCGACTCTTAAAGAAGCTAAGTGACTTCTTTCTGTGTGACTTTTAAAGCCTGCATGAAATTAAAATTCACAACATTTCTTCGGACCATTGCATGAAAGTAACACCTCAAATTCACCGTTGCTGCTCTGGAGTTTCAGTTCCTCTGTTTTATCATGTCTCTTAAGCAGGTCACAGTGTACTGCAAGAGATCGAATCTTTTACAGATGTGTATTTGATTCTTAAGAAACCCTTCAAATTCTTACTGGATCTACAGGACTGACAACGACCAGAGATATAGAGCCATACGTCATCTTTAATGATAACATAAGGGTAACATGTAAACAGCATGCTAAATATAAATAGGGTATACTTTATATAAATAAAGTAAAGCAACCTGGGGTTTAGCTTTCAAAAAAGCAAACATCTAAATAATGGTAAGCCACGTATGTAGGAATAGTTATGAACAGTTTTTAGGAAGCAACTACAAATTAATAGACATATAGGCCTAAACATGTATTACTTCTAAATCAGGAACGTTCAGTCCTGAAGACTTGAGCTGTAAAAAAAAAACCTTAAAACCTGTGAAAAAAGTGTTTGCTGTTCCTAGGGCCCAAATCTCTTCTCACAGATCCATTGATAAGCACCATTGCAATCAACATCGAGCCACCCTATTAATTCAGGGTTCTTTTTTAAATAAGTCACAGCACAATTCTCTTGTCCTCCTCCATTTGGCTCTGTTATATGTCCACTGGATGCCCAGAACCTGCAACAGCAGATCAGCATTAGATGTTTAGTGCTGCTTTCTGCGTGATATGATACTGACTGTGAGAATCACATAATAATCAGTTAAATTATTTCTCACCCAGACGTCACGCTGGTGCCATCAACCCATTTCCATCTGCCCTCTTCCTTGGCGTCAGTTACACCAATCCAGAATTCTCCTTTATCAGTAATTTTTGTAACAAAATCCTAAATAGATTAAGCAATTAAATGTGTATATCCTGAACCCACAATGTACAAATTTTATCTGACATCACAGACACAAAGTATCTCTCACTCACTTGTTCCTCTCTGTTGTTTATGATGATCAGATCTGCTCCTCTTTCTGTACAGTCTCTTCTGCTCTCAGTCCAGCTCTTCTTCATTGACGACATGAAGTATAAGCTGAAAGTAGGGTGTACCCATCCATCTGTAAACACAACCAGTTCAGTTATTAGCTTATTATTCCCTCCTAGAGTACAGTGAATGATTAAACTTGTTTTTAGTAATAGCATATTGCTTAGTTGCAGTTCAAAAATCACCTGTTTCATTGATAATCTTCTGCAGTTGATTGAACTGGTTTCTTTCTTTAGTCAGGATGTCATTGTTGATTAATAATCCATTCATTTCATTTGTCATGTTTATGTTCTTGGTTAGAAGCAGGTCACTCTGTTCTGTGAGGTTGTTAATCTTGGTTAGTAGTTTGTGTGTCTCTTCTGTGTAGGTTGTGTTCTTTGTATGGATGTAGACACACAGCACTATGACCGCAGTCAACAGAAGAACACACAGCAGCAACAAACACACTGCAGCTGTTCTGAAACGTCTGATCTGCACTGAATCACTTCCTGAAGATGACAGGTATAAAGATAAAAGTTTCTTAATTTCTACACCCAATAAAATGAAAGTTTGCTTGTATTTTACCTGTGTGTTGAGGTGTATGGTTTGCCCTGGTGCCTCTGTCCATATCACATGTTCTGTCAGTGATCACATTGCCGTAAATACTCTCAGACATTTTTGAGTAGATTTCCTTCAGTCGTATGAATTATGGAAGCAGTGCGTTTTTAATGTGTGGTCTTTTTAAGACTCCTCTCTGAGCAGATGAGCTGAAAATGGACAAAGTATAGCAATGTGATATGTCCTGCTTTTATAAGAATATATTGTCACATGATTTGGTGTTGCTTTGTTTCACAGCTTGTTCCGGGCATCATCAACATATTTATAGTTACAGAAGAACAGAAACTATCTGAAGTCAATGTGTTAAGTTCAAAATTGCATGGAATGCAAAATTGAACAGGAACCTAGAAATGTTTATCATTTGCTGGACTTAACTAGGTTTAGAATATGTTGGCTTATTTTCTGGCTTTTGAAAGAACATTTACTGAACTGTGAGCTCATATCATCTCATCACACACTGCTGCTGTTCAGAAGCTAGTTCATGAGCAAATTCCTCATGATACGAATTAAAATTAAATTAATGCATTTAGCAGACGCTTTTTTCCAAAGTGACTTAAAGTGCATTCAGGCAGTCAATTTTTACCTATCATGTATGATACATGGAGGAAAATGAGTTCATGCAGTTCTTTCTCATATTAAATCAGCACTGACAGAGCAAAAGAGGAATAACCAAGTAAATGATTCTCCAGGAAACATACATTTGGTTGGTTATTATCTTAAAGTGCCCCTTTTTAGGGTAATGAAAGGTTCATAATTTAGTGTTGTGAGTCCCCAGCAACAGGTTGACATGCATGCAAGGTCAAAAAACACATTCATTGTCTTAAAATATGAATTTATTATTATATATTGTGGCGGGGTGAAGTAGGACATGACTCAAGGATGAGGGTAAGTCCCCCGAAGGGTGGATTTTATTGACAGAAAAAGGGTAATACATATACACACATATATATGTGTGTGTGTGTGTGTGTGTGTGTGTGTGTGTGTGTGTGTGTGTGTGTGTGTGTGTATATATATACCCATACATATACATATGTATAGTCACGGAGTGGAAGGAACACACGACAAGGAGAGCTCAAAATAAATACCGCGGAGAGTGGATTTGTTAACTAGAGTGCCGTCAAGGTGAGTAGTGAGCGTGCTGAGTGTTCTTGTGCTCTCCGTGCGAGTCTCCCGGTACTGGGTGCTCGTCTGTGCAGTTTCTCGTGGGCACTGATCGGTCACACACTGGTGTCTGCAGAGGAAGGAGTAAACACAGGTTAGATCTCAGCCACATTGGAGATATCAGTCTCCTCATTGTGGCGTCGAGCACGGCTTATCTGGCCGGTGGCGAACTAGCTTCAGGTGTGGCCGATCAGCTCGTGATGAGGCTCTGCAGGTGCAGGGTGTTAGTTTCCAGGGCAACGCTGATCTGTCCTCGGGTCCCGAAGTAAATTAGTTTATTCAATTAGTGATGGGAAGTTCGATTCTTTTCCGCGAACCGGTTCTTTCGGACGGTTCGATTCAATAAACCGGTTGAAAAAACCGGTTCATCGGTTCTTTCACGCTGGACGTAATGACGTCATTGGCGATGACGTAATGGCGTCACGTCTATCAAACATTCAAATATATAAAGTCAGTAATCATAACTTTAGTCAGTTAAACCTCATAATCATGAAAAGTTTACATTTGAGTTTTGCAACAACACCTAAATACAGTAACAGCAATAATGTGCATATGATGATTTAAGTCTTGAAGATATAAAGTAAATAAATTAGGTGTCATCAGCGCAGAAACCATGATCCACTTACTAAACATAATCCATTGCGATGTATTTGTTATTAAATGAACTTACATTTCGCCAGATTGCCCTTCATCCAAGCCCTCGAAATACCCGCGCTCATAACATTACTAGTACAGAATCAGAATCAATCACCAAAAGAATCCCTTCGGTTCAGACGCGCAGTGAGTCAGTCTGCTTCACGCTGAATCGCGCATGCGCAGTATCATCAGTTCATCGGTTCTCAATTCGGACGCGTCCGACAGAAACGATTCTCGGTTGAGTGTACTGATGATCCGAAAACCGATGCAATCGGTTCTTGACTCGAGAAGAATCGCTCTAACCGGCACGTGCTGCAGTTCAGTGTCATCAGCTGCTCTACTCGTGTTCATGTTCTGTTTACTACAAACTCTATTTGTGAATGTCATCATTAACTATAGCCTAAATACAGTACATCTCATAAATCATCCCTTATTCCTATTAAACATAAGAGTCTTTAGAGTCTTAATTATTGTCCAACTTCCCTGAAAACCCATTTGGCCTATACATTATATACAATATACAGATTGGAAACATTAATCTAAAAATAAAAAATAAAATAAAAAAATAAAATATAGTTATTTTATCACACTTTCCGATGTTTAACAAAATACTTACAAAATTACACGCATGCGCAATATCATCAGTTCATCGGTTCTCAATTCGGACGCGTCCGACAGAAACGATTCTCGGTTGAGTGTACTGGTGATCCGAAAACCGAAGCAACCGGTTCTTGACTCGAGAACGAGAACTGCTCCAGCAGTGGGCGTGTTTGTTCATTATCTGGCTCGGCTCAGTGTTCATCTTCAGTTCGGTCTTCACAGCATTTCATTCAGTCTACTGTTTGAGTAAATGGATTACCCCGGGATATTGGTTAATTCTGACTCAGAGGGAGTGTCAGTCACGTTAAAAAAGTTAACAGCTTAAGTAATTTGTGGATTTATGCTTATTGGAGACGTGAACCGTTTCAAACGATTCAGTTCGATTTGGTGAACTGGTTCAACCGGTTCACTGAGAAGAACCGGTTAAATTGAACGATTCGTTCACGAATCGGCCATCACTATATTCAATTAAAAACTAGCAAAACAAGTTGCGCGGTGTCCTCAGCACTTTTCAAAGCAAAGTTACACCACTGCATGTCACCATATTCTAATTTGGTGAGATAGTGAATTGACGGGTTTTTGTTAAATGTGAGTCAAAATTTGAATTACTGAAATAAATTAACTTTTTTATGACATTCTAATTTACTGAGATGCATCTGTATTTAATCATGTCTCTAAAGCAGGTCACAGTGTGCTGCAAGAGATCGAATCCTCTACAGATGTGTATTTGATTCTTAAGAAACCCTTTAAATTCTTACTGGATCTACAGGACTGACAACGACCAGAGATATAGAGCCATACGTCATCTTTAATGATAACATAAGGGTAACGTGTAAACAGCATGCTAAGTATAAATAGGGTATACTTTATTTACTATATAAATAAAGTAAAGCAATCTGGGGTTTAGCGTATGTAGGAATAGTTGATTAGAATGAATTTCGTGTGTGTGTGTGTGTGTGTGTGTCTTTTAGAGCAAAATACAAAGGAAGCAACTACAAATTAATACACATATAGCCTAGGCCTAAACAGGTATTACTTCTAGATCAGGAGTGTTCAGTCCTGAAGACTTGAGCTGTAAAGAAACTAAAGAAAATAAAAATAAGAAAACAGTGAAAAAGTGTTTGCTGTTCCTAGGGACGAGATCTCTTCTCACAGATCCATTGATAAGCACCATTGCAATCAGCATCAATCCACCCTATTAATTCAGGGTGCCTTTTTAAATAAGTCACAGCACAATTCTCTCGTCTTCCTCCATTTGGCTCTGTTATATGTCCACTGGATGCCCAGAACCTGCAACAGCAGATCAGCATTAGATGTTTAGTGCTGCTTTCTGCGTGATATGATACTGACTGTGAGAATCACATAATAATCCGTTCAATTCTTTCTCACCCAGACGTCACGCTGGTGCCATCAACCCATTTCCATCTGCCCTCTTCCTTGGCGTCAGTTACACCAATCCAGAATTCTCCTTTATCAGTAATTTTTGTAACAAAATCCTAAATAGATTTTAGCAATTACATTTTTACATCATGAACCGACAATGTACACATTTTATCTGACATCACAGACACACAGTATCTCTCACTCACTTGTTCCTCTCTGTTGTTTATGATGATCAGATCTGCCCCTCTCTCTGTACAGTCTCTTCTGCTCTCAGTCCAGCTCTTCTTCATTGACGACATGAAGTATAAGCTGAAAGTAGGGTGTACCCATCCTTCTGCAAACAGAGCTAGTTCAGTTATTAGCTCATTATTCCCACCAAGAGTACAGTGAATAATGACACTTGTTTTTAGTAATAGCATATTGCTTAGTTGCAGTTCAAAGATCACCTGTTTCATTGATAATCTTCTGCATGTTATTTCTTTCTTGATTGAACTGGTCTCGTTGTTTAGTCAGGATTTCATTCTTGATTAATAATCCATTCATTTCATTTGTCATGTTTATGTACTTGGTTAGAAGCAGGTCACTCTGTTCTGTGAGGTTGTTAATCTTGGTTAGTAGCTTGTGTGTCTCTTCTGTGTAGGTTGTGTTCTTTGTATGGATGTAGACACACAGCACTATGACCGCAGTCAACAGAAGAACATACAGCAGCAACGAACACACTGCAGTTGTTCTGAAACGTCTGATCTGCACTAAATCACTTCCTGAAAGTGACAGGTATAAAGATAAATATTCTTCATTTCTACATCCAAAAAAAATGAAAGTTTGCTTGTATTTTACCTGATTGTTGAGGTGTATGGCTTGCCTTGGTTCCTCTGTCCGTATCACATGTTATGTCACTGTTAACATTGGCATAAATACTCTCAGACATTTTTGAGTGGCTTTCCGTCAGTCCTATAAATGATGGAATCGATGCGCTTTTAATATGCAGTCTTCTTAAGACTCTACTCTTAGCAGGTGAGCTGAAAATGGACAAAGTTTAGCAGTGTGTTATATCCTGTCTGCCTATTTAAGAAGAATATATTGTCACATGATTTGGTGTTGGTTTCACACATTGTTCCGGGCATAATCAGCATATTTATAGTTACAGAAGAACAGAAACCATCTGAAGTCAATGTGTTAAGTTCAAAATCACATGGCAAGCAAAATTTTACAAAATATCTCGAAATGTTTAGCACTTACTGAATTTAACCATGTTTAGAATAAATTGAAAGTATTATCTGGATTTTGAATGAAAACTTACTGAAATGTGAGCTCATAGCATCTCATCACACACTGCTGCTCTTCAGAAGCTAGTTCATGAGCAAATTCCTCATGATACATGGAGGTAAATGAGTTTTCATGCAGTTTTTTCTCATATTAAATCAGCACTGACAGGTTGGTTATTGTCTTAAAAGTTATATACTAGCATGAGAGGAACACAACAAACTCACTGCTCTGGAGCTTCACTTTCTTATTTAAGGTCGCTGTGATTTTGCCTAAGACATCTTCATGGATCAACATCTTTTTATGATCAATATTATTGTCCAAAAATATAGACTTAACCCAATCCCTACCCCTAAAACTAACGCTACCCAAAATGTATTCCTAAAATAATTGTGAAATTATCTGATTAACAAGAGTTAACCCTGATTGTAAACCTAAAACAAATATTTCTTGAAAAGTTATATCTCAATTCTGTTTGGTTGATATGAATGTTGTTCCAGGATCAACAAGGATGCTGATCCAGAAACATGTTATACTAAAATCATGCTCGCCGTGTAGGTCATTCATGTCAGACCTCTCTAAGGTTAGTCAGATTGTATTTTACTCCCTGATGCTACTCTCTGCAGGGTGTGTATGATGATTCCAGAGGAAGAAACACTGAAACACTGGTCTCACATAGCAAGACTACTGGAATCTATGGCAGCTTTCATTGGCCAAGACCCACTTCATCTGTTTGACCGACATGTCAAAAATGGTCACTATTGAACATGTCAAAAATGTTCACTATTCAGGGTGCAGAAATGTCGTCACAATAACAGACCAGTGTGTAAAACTCTGCCATATTTAAAAGATTATATGCCACAAACTTTAAATATTTCACATACTTTTGAGATTCCAGCGTTTAGTTGATTCTGATAAGTGCTCGTCATCACAGTTGTAAACACGATGGCTTTCTTCCTTTTTGTGAGAGTTTGGCGCCACTGTATCTTTGTTTGAATGTTAAAGAACGGGACCCACAAGTCTCGCGGAAATCCTGTAGAATTCAACCAATCGAATGACGACTTCGAAACTCCTGAAGTGTTTCAGGAGTGTCCCATATGCATCAGACGTTTAGCCATGAGTTCGAGGGCATGACATCTGAGGCTGAAGCTACTGAAATGCTCACTCTTATAGGCCTGACACTGACCAGTGTGGAGTGACACAATAATACAAAAGGTTAAAAATTTCAAGAGTTTAATGACATAACATCAGAGTGGAACTAACATTTAAAAAATAAATATATAATTTCTCCTTACACATGCATTCATTTCTACTCTCACACCCACATTCTCCTTTCACATACATACATATATATATATATGTGGTCTGAGGTAGATGAGGCAGCCGCAGAACTATTTCAGCAAGCTATGTGAGTTTGAATAAATAATAATTATCATCTTGAAAAGGTTACATGGCCTTGCGAGTTGTGATTGAGGACGCGGGCTCAGCCTCAGTCTTGTTGCGAAATACATTTTAATTTTTTAATTGCCCTAGAGTGGGACACTTAAGGTTTAGTGTTTGTAGCTCCACCATAAATACATGAATTCCAGTGAAACTCTGGGTTACCAAACCTCTGGTATCATGTGATCAAAATACCATCACAACAAAAATGTACATTCATACAGAGGTGTAGCCATCTTTTCAGAAGTGAGGGGGACAGAAATTTTAAATATACTATATATTACAAATATAGTACATAAATTTGGACCACTCAGCAGCAGTACAGTCCTTTTTGTCTTTAGCCCAGGCGAGACGCTTCTGGTTCTGTCTGTTGTTCAATAGTGGCTTGACACGAGGAATGTGACAGCTGAAACCCATGTCTTGGATACATCTGTGCTTAGTGGTTCTTGAAGCACTGACTCCAGCTGCAGTCCACTCTTTGCGAATCTCCCCCACACATTTTTGAATGGGTTTTGTTTCACAATCCTCTCCAGCGTGCGATTATCCCTATTGCTTGTACACTTTTTTCTACCACATCTTTTCC
The DNA here is from genome assembly GCF_023724105.1 of Carassius gibelio. NCBI lineage: Eukaryota > Metazoa > Chordata > Actinopteri > Cypriniformes > Cyprinidae > Carassius > Carassius gibelio. Next base: position 14,170,817 of record NC_068414.1, read on the forward strand.
TTCCCTTCGTCTCTCTATTAATGTGCTTGGACACAGAGCTCTGTGAACAGCCAGCCTCTTAGGACAACTGTTAGGTCAGCAGTCTTCCCCATGATTGTGTAGTCTACGAACTAGACTGAGAGACCATTTAAAGGCCTTTGCCTGTTTTGAATTAATTGATTAGAGTGTGGCACCAGGTGTCTTCAAAATTGAACCTTTTCACAATATTCTAATTTTCTGAGATACTGAATATTGGATTTTTTCCTTAGTTGTCAGTTATAATCATCAAAATTTAAATAAATAAACATTTGAAATATAACAGTATTTATTTTTTGAATGGAATTAGTGAAATAAATCAACTTCTTGATGAGATTCTAGTTTTAAGACCAGCACCTGTATATTTTATATTTTCATCAAATTTCCTACTGTCCCACTTTAGTAAATATGGTTTTGTGGGACAGTATGATTAGCCTACTGTGGGACAATACTTCAAACAGTCAAAAATGTGTGGAGGTGCTTGTTTTTGGGGGGTAAAAATTATTATTTGCAGGGTTTTAGCATTGTTATGCAATATTATGCTGTTACTGCAGATGGGATTATAGATGATGATGATGACGAGGTCTTGACATGCAAAGTACTGCTTGTATTCAAAGATGTAATGAGATAACCTCTGCAGGTTGTTTTTATTCAGGTTGTTCTCAAGGTTTATGCAGGCTATCTGCTAGAGGTTTTCAAAAAGATATATGATTGTATGTGTCTGTTTAGTAAAAGAGAAAGCATTAAGCAAATTGGTCTTAAATGTTTTTAACAGTAGTTCACTGCATGTTCATGAATTTTGAATCAAGGTTGATCTAGCATAAAGTTAAGCTTAACTTAACCTAAAGCCTCAACTGTGGTTGTATATTTTGCCTTAAAATAGACATAGATTATGCCCGCAGTGTTTGTATGTGTTTGTTGAACTAGAGAACAGTCAGGAATTCTATCTACATAACATAACACATGTCTATGATAATAGTTGCTTAATATCTTTATAATAATTGCATCAAAACTATCATATTGTATTATTTATCTGATGATGTTTTATGATCCAAATTTTATCCAACAATAACCAAGAGAAATAATAACTTTTAAGATTTGACTGTTCTACATGAAATGTGATTTTGGCCTTTTATCATAGACTTACATGTATTAGTGTCCCACATTAGGAAGCTGCAGATTTTCTCAGACGATTTGCACTAAGATCAATTGTATGTCTATAATTTATTTTATGAATAAGGTCTTTTGATTTATTTAGGACATATCCTGTTTTTTTTTTAAATGGTACTGGGTGTGGATTTAATGTTCTGGCTACACATCGTCACATGTCACAGAAATCTGAAATGCACAAAATGTCCCACATTAGGGCAATTCATCCTATTATAAGTGTCTATGGATAGATAGATAGATAGATAGATAGATAGATAGATAGATAGATAGATAGATAGATAGATAGATATAGCAATGTGGCATCACGCAACAGAAATGGTGTAGAGACAACTATTGAGGAAATCCCACGCACCCTCAAGTGCTACTCAAGGGAACAGATTCGATACTACTAAAAAGAGCGAAAGGCATGACTTACCCAAATAAAATATTTTTTTTTGTTTTACAGTCATGAATCCTAAAACATTCAAGAATGGTCTCGTCAACAATTTAACAGTCAACAGGTGAATCTAAAAAAAACTTTTTCCTGCATTTAATGACAGTCCTATGGAGCTTGACACCATGAACTAGGGCAGGTTGCATTTAAGCTGCATTGAAAAATGCTGACCCATATTATCCATGAGATCGTTATAACATTCTCAAATACCATTCATGCCCAAAACACGGGAGAAGAGGCTATTAAGACCTGAGGAAATGTCTTTAACAATGGAGGACACCTTGTTTAGATATCACTTTACCAAAGATTTCAACATCCAGCTCTAAACCGCCTATGTACAGAAAGTCTAAGCCATTAGCAGCCTTAAGCTACAACCAATGAAAAGAGACCTTTTCCTAACCTCAAGGCTCAAAGTTCAACAAAACCTTCAATTCACAGTTGACACCATTGGGCCAGTTTCTAACAGACAGGGGACTAACACCCCTCCAACGCTAACAGTCACATCCCAGCCCCAGGAGTATTTAACACTCAGGATCTTCCCTGGGCCTAAGTTTCATTTTCTCCCTAGCTTTCCCTTCAAAATGATCATACCAAAAGCGTGCCTCAAAGGGGAAGTGGTGAACACGCATACTGGTCTTTACTTCCTCTAACCAATTAGTCAAAGGAATTTTGGTGTGACCATTAAAACCAAAGACTTTTCCGCTCCCCAAGCACATAAAATCAGCCTTTCCATCACTACTGATTTACCATTGGAGGACAACCTTGGGCCTGTGTCTAACCCCGCCCCCCATCATTAAGCTCAGAGGGCACAATACCAGAACTTGTCCGAACCTCAGAACATTCTTGATGCAGGCGTCCATTATCAGCTTTAAGCTGGGCCACCAGGTCTTGCAATTACTGCATCTCATCCTCCAAAGTAACGGTCTAAATAGAAAAGACAGGGAGGAAAGTTAAAAAAATACACTAATGCGCTAGCTGTTCTTTCAAAGTCAAACACCAATTAATATCACAATAACACAAAGAAATAAATGGAGTAAAGTATCTGCTTTATACTAAATGTAGACCCTGTCGACTAAGCCAGAATGTAGCAACATGGCGTCACGCAACAGAAATAGTGTAGAGACAAGGGAAATACCACGCACCCTCAGATGCTACTCATGGGAAAAGGATCGAGACTACTAAAAGAGCGAAAGGCATGACTTACCCAAATAAAACCTTTATTTTACAGTCTTGTCAACAGTTTACCAGTTAAATACCCACAGATACAAAGAGACTGTAATAAAGCTTTACCATTAACAGAAGGGACAAACCCCACAACAAATCAGTGCATACAAATCCATAAGCAAGTGACAAACCAAAAAAAAAAACTACAGCAAAAGAAACACAAACCCTTCAAAACTTAACCCTTCTGTTAAGCTTCAGTATCACAGCTCAAACATTCACCTGTGGATATAAATGCACAGAAAAACTCAGGGGAGCAGTGGTCCAGTACCGTGATGGCCCACAGCTGCATGCTGCTTCGGACACACACACACACACACACACACAAGGGCAGGTTATTCCTGACAGGATGTAATTTGCTATATTATCTTTAAGATTGCACTGAAGACACACACAAAAATGGGAGAAGACGCACAAGCAGAGAAAATACTGTACCAGACAGAACAAGTTCGTTGAAATACTGAAAGAAAACCATAATTATGCAATTAGGGTGGGGTGAATATAGATGTATTTCTGTATGTCTTCAGAAAAGTGTTAATGCCATTTTCTTTTTCCTCTTACCATCTGTAAATTCATATTAAAAGAGTGTTAATTATTGCAGCGCTGCGTAGCTACAGTACAACAATAACCCAGAAACTCTGCTAGTGTTCTATAAGCGCCACCTGCTGTCAGAGATTGAATTAGCATTTTCATCAGAATCAGAAAGACCAGGGAATTTGTCTTGGTGTCAGGAGCTTCCAGTACAGAGAGTACAAACATAACACACATCTTATGGCCAGGGACCATTTGAAAAGGAGAGTATATGATTTCGACTGGTAAAATAAAGGAATAATAATAAAAATAATAATACATGCATATTATTAAGGTAAAATAACACTAATAATAATAAAGTGTAATAATAAAAATATTAATTCAGCCTGTCTGATGTTTTGGTTTTGTGCAGTTGCTTCATGCTGCATATACTTTTGTTTGTTTGTTTGTTTGCTCAAGGTTAATTTGACCAGTAACAGAGCAAAATAAACATTTAATAGATGATAAAAAAGCACACTAAATAAATTGGCAACGGGTATTGGAATCAGCTCATTTGATGGTAAAATAAATTAACAATTGTGTGTGTGTGTGTGTGTTCATGTTTTTTTTTTATATTAATATTTTAGGCTAATATTTATGTAAATGAACAAGTGATAGTCTACTATATTGTCTCTCAGTTAATTAGAGGAAATGAAACTTGTATGTCACACTAATACTTTAAAAAATATATAAAATAAAAAAAATAATTGTACTATCTTCTACAAAATCTTAAAATCTTCAAGCTATTTATGAATATCAGCAATGTTTTGCTACAGTTGTGAATATAGTGTGTGTGTACACCTGTACCTGTTTGTGGGGACTTAAACCTGAATACACACTGACTCATGGGGACTTGTGGGGACATTTCCTGATCTGATATGAAGTGCTTTCCAATGAGTTTGGTGACATTTTCTTGAATATTGGTAGCAAAGATGATTTTGTACCCTTCCAAATTTATTCTGCTACTGCCACCATACATTAAGTTATCATTAAAATGAAGAGTTCCAGTTCTAGAGACAGTCATGCATGCTCATGCCCAGGGGCGGGTCTACGTCCGTCCCCCCCCCCCCCCCCCCCCCCCCGAAATTCGATTGGCCACCCCAGGTGCCCCCCCATAAGATGTCTTGTGATTGGTTCATTTTATGGCCAATCATTTTATAGACTTATAAGAAGTGCAGCGTCGTCAGAGAAACAACGCTCCTCGCAGACTTGGACTTTTACTTTATCAAGTGTGGGATCATTTGCAGTTCCCTTTTTTCTCTCTAAACTTTTGCTTTCCAGTCACTTAGATAAAGGTTAATCTTTGTCTCATCGGCCCATCAACTCAGTTCCAAAACTCTACTGCCTTACATTTGTGAAGAATCTTTCTGTTTTTGCTGCTGATCAGATGTTTGTATCTTGTTGTGTAGCTTCTGTAATTCTGTGTCAAATTCTCCTGCGGACAGTAGATTGACAGAGCATCACCCCAGCTTTCTGGAGGTTGTTGGTGATGTTACAGACTTGTATTTTAGGTTTCATTTTCACAGCTTTTATGATGTCTGTTGTTTTTCTTTTTGAGCCGATCAGGTCATCGTTTGTTGCTGATGTCGCCGGTCTACTTGACTTCCTCTTTTCTTTTAGCATCCAAATTTCTTGCTTTTCTTTCAGAGTCCGCTTCCTCATCTTCATCCTGGTTTGTGTGTCATCATCGAATGCAAGACTCAGAATGCAGAACTGATAAGACACATTCACAATCACACACATTCATACAATTATTTTAGTTTTGCAGTTTTATTTAAATTAAAAAAGATAAAATAATGCTGCACTGAATGAATCAAAATTAAATTATCATTCTGTGTCTGTTGAACGAATACCATTAATTTTGTTTTAATCAAGTGATTAGTTTGATGGTGTGTTATTTAATGCTATTTTTCAATACAGTTCCAACACATACTTATTCAACAGATAAACAGATGATAAAAGATGATAAAACAGCCAAGACACTTGAGTTTGCACCTCTGTGCTGGAAACTTATCGGATATAGATATTGAAAAGTCATTTTTGTCATGAAAAGCATGATACTTCAGAACATGTGAGCCTGAACATAAATGTTTTAGTGTCTATACATTTCTTTTGGTTTCCTGCATGTTTACAAGCATAATTTCCATTAATGTTTGAGAAAAAGACCAAGGCGTATGCAGGTTTTTTTTTTTTTTTCAGGTATATTTTAGTTGAACACTAGATTCTGGGTTTACTAGAGATTAAAATGTAGCACTGTAAAATACACACTCTTAAAAATAAAGATTCTTATAAGGTTCTTCACAGCAAAGCCATAGAAGAACCATTATTTGGTTCCACAGAGAACCATTCAGTCAAAGGTTCTTTAAAGTACCATCGCTTTCATACCTTTTTATAATCTGGAAAATATGTAAAAGATTCTTTATGGAACCATTTAGTCAATTAAACTTCTTTTTTGTTGAATGTTGAAACAAGAATTAAGTCTATGCAAATGTTGATTTTTAGTTTTGTAAATGATTCTAAAAATCGAAAATAGGCAGTTCATTTTCTTCAAAGATGTTCTGATATGGCAAAACAGCTGAAAATTGGTATATGACTATGAAATATTGGTCAATGAGATTTTTTAAATGTTTCTAAAAGAGTTCAATAATATTGTGAAACATTATTTTCAATAAAAATAACTTTTCTATTGTAATATATTTATACGTGTAATTAGTCCAGTCTTCAATGTCACATGATCCTTCAGAAATCATTCCAATACACTGCTTGAGAAACAGTTGTGACACATCATATATTTCTGGAAACTGTGCTACATTTTTCATCATTCTTTGGAGAATAGAAAGTACAAAACAAAAACATTTATTTGTCCGTAAAAAAATCTTATTGATCCTAATCTTTTGAATGGTATAGAGTACCATGCTATCAGCTTTACTTTTCACAGATGAACTTTTTTAGTTTTGAGCATGGAGCATCAAACCATTCACTCTTAGTTTCCAGAAAAGCACAGTCTTCTCCTTCGGAGTCCTCCTGTGTCCAGTTATCAGGTTCAGATAGACCAGCTGTCCTTTTATGCCAGAACCTGTCACAGAAAACCATTGCACATTTCTCAGTTGCAATACAGAAATTCAAACGTAGCTTGACAACATGGATAAAATGCATTTATGCCAGCTAAAGTGAATGAACTCAAACTCATACGTTTCTCCTGTGAGAGTTGTGTTGTCCACCCACATCCAGTGTCCTTCAGTGTACAAATCATGTAGTCCAATCCAATGTGGCTCTTTCAGCTTTGAGGCCAAATTATACTGGGAAAGGACATAATAAGACAGGTTCTTGAGATGTGATATGTTATTGTGTCCATATGTATTTAAGTTATTTTTGGTTATGGAGTTGGCCAAAAAAAACTAAACTTTTTGTTGATTATAAACATTTTCTGGAAGCACCTCCTTTTAGTTGTTTTGAGTTGTTTTTTAAATCTAAAAACACATATTAAACACCTACCTGATCCCCTTTGCCTGTTATTGTGACCAGCTGACCTCCAGTTCTCGTACAGTAATCTCGACTTTCCATCCAGTTGAGTTTTTCTGAAGAGAAATAGTAGTACTTTCTTCTTTCAAATGTGCTGTCTGTGCGAGAAAAATTTGATACATAGTAAAAAAAAAAAGTGTATGGATGCATTACATCTGATATGAATGTATGCACTTTAAGAGAGTATTTATTTAGCAAAATGTCCAAGCAGATTTCTTGAGCATATATAACCTAAGTTCATACAGATCACTGCAGAAGGATGGTCACAGTATCCAACCAAAAAGTTTCTCTTCCTCAAGAAATACATGCAGATGGGAAAAAAAGAAAACCCCAGGCAGCTAAAATTAGTTTGTTGGTATCAGTACTTCTGTAATCTAGTAACTTGAATAGTGAAAACAGCAGGTGTGTGTGTTACTTCCTCTCTTAGCATTCACCGCTCTTGGAGGTTTTTATATCTTGGAGGGATTTTTATAGAAATAGTTCACCTATAAAAAAAAAAACATACTCACCTCAGTTTTTTCACTTGTGTATGATTAAACTAGAGTTCAAAAGTTTGAGCTCAGTAAAACGGTTTTAATCGTCTCTTATATTCACCAAGGCTGCATTCTTTTCTTCAAAAATACAGTTAAACAGTAATATTGTGAAATATTGTAACAATTTTTAAAAAGTGCTTTCAATTTTAATATATTTTACATTATAATTGATTCCTGTGATAAAGCTTAATTTTCAGCATCATTCCTCCAGTCTTCAGTGTCACATGATCCTTCAGAAATCAGTCTAATATGCTGATTTGATGCTTAGAAAACATTTCTAAAATTTTTGTGTAAACCTCAATATACTTTTGATGAATACAAAGTTCAAAAGCACAGCATTTATTTAGAAATATTTGTAACATTATAAATATATTTACTGTCACTTTAATATCATTCCTGTCACCGCAAACCTTTGAAGTTTGAGTCTCTGTCCGGTAGCAGACACGTGCTTAACACATGGTTCACACACACACACACACACACACACACACACACACACCCACAGTCTTTTCTCAAACACAGCCTCGAACCTACAAACTGAATGTCTTTAATAATGAATAAACCTCTCAACTCCTCACCTGTGGGAATCTGCTGCTGTATTTCAAAGTCGGCTGCAGCATTTCTGTTCTGCTCTTTTAACAAATCAGATGACCTCAGTAGTTGGGAATCTGAAGTAAGAATATCATATAAAAGTGTACTGGTGTAACGCTTTTATTCGTGAAAAATGCCATGCTTACGATGTGAGTTATATGCTGCTGCATAATATGCAGCAAATTGTGGCCTGTATGTGTGTAGGACAATGTGTGAACCATCATAAGTGTTAAGATATTGTGTACTCACAGAGAATTCCCAGAACACACAGAGCCACGAGCAGAGAGACACTAAGGACAGCAAGAAGAACTGCCTTACAGGACTGGTCTTTCTCTTTCCTAGATGAAAATGTGTGTTCAGATGCATCTGTAAACACCCAAGGCAGGTCTATTACTTAATGTTATTTATGATGCTATGTCTGGGAGTCTCTGTCTGAACACCTCAACATTTTGGTCACTTGAAATCAATTTAAGAGTCATAAACTGTACTAACATTGAGAGGCACCTGCAATGTCTTTTGTCTTTGGATCCAAGTCCAGGTCATCACTGTTTCCATAAATGCACTGGTCTGCTTCATCTAAGGGATGTAAAAGAGAAGACCTTTAAAAATTTAAAAAGTAAACATCTGTAAAGAAAAGCAGGTAAATTGTAGTAGCATGTCTTACCAACTGAGGTTGGCTGTTTGTTATATTTTAGCCTTACGAAGTCACCATTTGCATAGGTATCTGCCATTATACAAGTTGTCACACACAACTCTAACCAGAAATCTAATCAGACCTTAGACTAATGTAACCAGGAAATGTCATGTCTCTTTTTAACTCAACCGAGAGGAAGTCTGAATTGAATCCTTTGAAGTCTATAGCTATATCCCCTAAAAATGACATTATATTATGCATTGTTCATTAGCAAATTGTTTACATTCATTTAAGAAGATTCTTTACTTGAGTATAGTTTACTTGAGTTTATATACATTTGTGACCCTAAAGCACTAAAGCACGAAAGCAGTCTGAAGTCTCTGGGGTATATTTTTAGCAATAGCCAAAAAAAAAAAAAAAAAAGAACATTGTTTTTTTAAGTTGGCTTAGACACAATTTTAAAAACAAAGCTCATTTTGTCAAAACACTACACACAATTAACACATACACACACAAACAACCACACACAGACACACACAAGCATCAGATCATTTCAGATCTTTTGAAAAACCAAGCACTTCATTCAAAACTTTACATTATGTTACTATCACCATCACCAATACCACCACCACCAACACCATCACCACCACCACTACCACCACCATCACCAATACCACCAACACAATTACTACCACCACCATCAACGACACCACCATCACTACCACCATCAACACCATCACCAATACCACCACCGACACCATCAACACCAACACCCTCACTACCACCATCACCAACACCACCACCATCAACACCATCACCAATACCACCTTCAACACCAACACCCTCACTACCACCACCACCACCATCATCAACACCATCACCAATACCAACACCACCACCATCACCAACACCAACAACACCATCACCAATACCACCACCACTACCAGCAACACCATCACTACCACCACCATCACCAATACCACCCCCACTACCACCAACAACATCAACACCACCACCAACACCATCACTACCACAACCATCACCAACACCACCATCACAGTCTGCTGATGAGCACTTCCTCCTCAGCCTTCTGCCTTTTCTGCAAAGCATGCCGCCTCATACAAAAGAAATGATAAACTTTCAAATGTACAAATTGGCGATGGAAAACAGCAACGTTGTGCTAAATTTAAATTTGGCTTTAAAAAAATTTAACAGCAGGCTCTGCAGGAAACACAGAATGCCCTCCTTCCTCTTCTCCTACTTTTTGTTCCCTGAAGCTCTTCCACCTTCCAACTCAGACAGGAATAAAAAGGACCTCGCTTGGAAGAGTGTTGGTGAGGAGATTGGGGAACCTGATAATTTGTAAATACACATTTTACCTTTGAGTCACGTACACGTTTATCGACCCGCAGCCTTCCCAACGTTTTTTTTTTTACAACTAATTTCCCCCTAATATACAGCTACTGTAGAATAATGTGTTTATCCAGAGGACGTTTGCAGGAAAAATTGGAAAAGCCTCAGGGACACGTACCTGAAGGAGAAGAGGAAGAAGATGGAGAAGAGGAGTGGGTCAGCAGCAGGGTCAGTGAAGAAGTGGAGGATCCTGGGATTCCTTGACCCCTTCGTCACCCCACAGGAGACCAGTAACATGGGGGGAGTACAACCACCCCAGGGAGAGCGAGAGAGAGAGGCAGAAGCAGAGGATATGGAAACAGGTGAGTTTTCAAATTAAGCCAATTTACAAAGCATACAGTATATGCTGTCATTATTTGCAGATGAAGAGTATAATGTAATCTCTCTTTGACTATTGCTACCAACGTGTTGTATTCACATTTAATATTGTCTTGACAGAGCCTACAGATAATGAAGAGGCTGCTTCTCCTGTCTCCCCAGTCCTGCACCCCCGGTGTGTGAAGGCAATACTACAAACAATATTTAAACATGTTACGTTCAGAAAACATCAGTACAGTATCCACTCATAGCTTTAACATTCACATAAAAAAAGTCAAAAACATTTTTTTTAATTAGTCCGTTTACTAATAATCATTGTATTTGTAAATGCAGACTCAATTCTATTGCAATGTATGCCACCAATACATCATTTTAACTACTGTTCATTTGCATGTTTATGTTCCTGATGTTTATATGTCTGAAGTATAACTTTATGTAATATATGTTAACGCAAGTTCAAAACAAATTTTGACCAAACAAACAAAAATCAAACGAACAAATCACCAAAACCATCACCAACACCACCACCACCATCACCACCACCAACACCACCACCATCACCAACACCATCACCAACACCACCATCACAGTCTGCTGATGAGCACTTCCTCCTCAGCCTTCTGCCTTTTCTGCAGAGCATGTCACCTCATACAAAAGAAATGATAAAATTTCACATGTACACTGAAAAAAATGATTATGGACCCAATTAAATTAAGCGTAATTCAATTGTGCTAGTTTAATGCATTTAAATTTAGTTTTTGATTTTAATTAATAAATATTAATTGGTTTTAAACGAATTACACATTTGTTAAATCCAAGCCATGTGAATTAATTAAATTCAGTTTGAAAATATTAAGTTGAACAAATTTAGCTGAAAGTTAATTTTATATTAATAATAAATTTGTTTATTTAAATATAGCTAAAATAAATTGATTGCGAACCACTTAAACCACCATAAAAATTTGTAGTAAATTCAATGAATCATTTTTTTCAGTGTATTTCCCATCATGCACTGGGGCATGAATAATTAAAAATGTTAAGTTTTCGAGTTGTATTTACACAGTTTTATGGTTGCTTTTGATGTTAGTTTTAGTGACATTCATTCTTGTGATGCCTGAAGTTCATTTTTTACTCAAAATGACCCATTTATACTCAAACACTATTCACTGATTGTTACCGTCATTGTGTGTGGTGTACCATGTATTGAGGTCTCTGAGAAATGATGACTACTGAGTTACATTACAGGCACTCTTGTTTGGGAGAGCAGAAATATTTCTTGGATCAGAAAAATAAAGTTAGAGTTGAAAATGTTGAGTTTGCTTTATTTGTCTGAATATTAATGAAAGAGACTATACTAATTAATTTTACTATGTAGAAATTAAAAGATTAAATTGATCTGGTTGCACAATTAATTTGAGTAAATTCTACTCAAAAAAGTTTAGCTAAAATTATTAATATAATTAATCTGAAATTACTGAAAGAGATTAATAAACTCAATGTATAAAATATAAGTACAACCAATTTATAAAATATAAGTAAACTCAACTTATAAAATATAAGTTCACTCAACTTAAAAAAACATAACTGGACTTAGATACATTTATTTCGTGCAACCCCTTGACGTCATAAAATTGAGTAAATTTAACATAACATTTTTTTCAGTGTACAAATTGGCAATGGAAAACAGCAACGTTGTGCTAAATTTAAAGTTGGCTTTAAAAAAACGAGACAGCAGGCTCTGCAGGAAACACAGAATGCCCTCCTTCCTCTTCTCCTACTTTTTGTTCCCTGAAGCTCTTCCACCTTCCAATCGAGGTCCTTTTTATTTCTGTCTCTGTATGTAAATAGTTTGTACATATTGTATTTTAAGTTTATATTGTTATTTTAAGTATATATTCTAATTATTGTATGTTTGGCCTGAATAAATTATTTTGAAATATGACTAAATGCCTGGTGTGGTTCTAATTCACAACAAAGCAAGTGTTTTATCACATAAAAACTTGATTTCAAACTATGACACACATTCATTTTGTATAGAATGCTATTTATTCCATTTCCATCTTGATTATATGAAACATTATTATAATGTAAAGACAACCAACATTCTTTAGTGTGTCTGGACAGGGTTGTGTGAGGAAAACAAAGAAATCACAGGACAGGTTAAATCCTTTTGGAGGCTGGCTCCATTTATCATCAAAACAAAAATAAATGACAGATTATTTCACAGTAATAACCTGAACTGAGAAATAACACAGACCTATAGATTTTTTTATACATCAAAGGAGGAATTATATTGTTCAGCTATGTTAACTATAAACACTTGCAGTCATACATTTCTGAATTAGATCAAGAAAAACTCCAAATATGGGATTGTTTACCATGTTACATTAATATTAGGACTACTAATAATGTATGTTACCTTATATACTAATGTGGAAAACCTACCATTTGAAAAAATTAATGACTCAGGGTCTAAAATAATTAAATGTGCATGTTGTGGTGGACCTGACAGTCTGGAACAGGGCCAGCAGGAATAGAGCAGACAGACTAGACACAGTGCAGCCATGACCTGCAAACAGAGAGGAGGCACAACAAAACAATATATAAACCAATAATCTTACAGAGAACATACTGCATTTAATATATATATATATATACATATGTGTGTCTGTGTGTGTGTGTGTAGGTATATATATATATATATATATATATATATATATATATATATATATATATATATATATATATCTATATATATATAGATATATATATATAGATATATATTAGTAATGGTGGTAAAACTCTTTAGATAGTCATGTTCTTTATAGGTTTGTGGGTGGCTCTTAAAAGAGCCGTTGAGGGGAAGTCATGAGTAGGACTTCAAACACTATTCTGTCTGCTGCCATGCTACTGCTATTATATATTATATATATGATATTATATATTAATAATGTCTCGTCTGTCCGCTGATGTAGCTAATGTTTGCTCATTAAGATAAACATAATTCATTCACGCTTAGGTAAAATTCGCGACTTTAAAGAATTAATTTGGCGGAGCCAGGATGTTTTCATAGGGGTAGCAGGGAGGGGCCAGCAACCAGTCTGGGGTGGCACATAAATCTTCAGTATTTCAATATAAAAATGTGTTTGACTATAATGTACATGACTGTCTTAGTGCATAAAACACATCTGAGTACAACTAATTTCTACTCAACTGTAATTGAGATATTTGTGAATTAGATCATTAATACTGAGTGAATTTGACCATTTTTGTATTATTCCTCATTTATTTAATTTTTTTAAGGGACTCACTATAGCTTTATTGCTCACTCAGCTTCGCAAAACTCCCAAATGCTTGCTCTCCAACATTGCAAACTCGTGGATGAGACATGCAGATAGTGATAAAAATGTGAAATGTGATTAAAAAAATTTTAAAAAAAAGTTCATAATTCAACACATAAACGCCAGAATATTTTTTATTTTATTTTATGGATTTAAACGGTTTGATTTTTTTGTGTGTCCACTGTGCTTACATTTATTTGTGCATTAAAGTACAAATAAAAAAAAATACATATCTGCTTCTTTGTGATCTCGAATTGCAGAATATTTCAGTACATGCAATTGAGTGACGTTCTTGTGTGCTGCGTATACGTGTCCAGTTTACAGCTTTATCACCTTTTTGGTAATTTCATGACTTACCTGACGACAGAGTTATGTATGCTCATAGTTTCTTGTGCAGGTTATTTTTGATGATGTGATATAGAGCGTGTGCCAAATATTTGCATACTGTTGAAAAGTGTTCACCGAGAGCAGAGTAAAATAGCTGATTAGACAGGAAAGTGTGTTTTAATGACATATAGTCTGAACAACATCTCATCAGACAGCAGTTCACAGTTGTTCTACTGAAGCTCGTTTGACTCGCACCTGACACTGAGGGAAAGCTGAAGTGCGCATCTGATAATTATCCTGTTTGATGTGATCATTAAGAGATATGACAGTTCCGCATCTTAACAAATGCATTTTGTGTAAAGAAAAAAAAAGACAATAACTGCAGTTTTGAGTGGGTTGGCCAAGCTTTCGTCAGTGGTGGCCACAGCCAACCTTTGACCAACCCCTGGCTCCGCCCCTGAATTTACCCGGCTGCTCATGAAGTTTGCGTTGTAAGTGTAACGTACAATACAAAGAGACTTTCCTATTAATTTAAAATCCCAAAAATGGCTTCGGGGAGAGCTTTACTGTTTACTCAAGAGCAATCAATGGTTGCCAGGGCAACTCTGACACGTCACTATGGAATGTTCGTGGATGACGTCACACTGAGCCGCTATAAAAGCTGGTTTACGGATTGGAACATTTTATTTCATCGTCGCTTGTTATGCGAGTAATATCAGTGAGTGAATATCTGTCTGAACGAGTACGAAAATCTTGCTTAATCGTCTTTTCAAAAAAGACCAGAAATTCAGTTTGAAAATATCAAACGGCTCAAGAGCGATCTCTCTCAGAACTGTGTAAACGAGAACTGTTGAAAATCTCTGTAGAACAAGAGTTCTCCTTTAGGATCAGAGATGGCTTTTAACAAGAATACATCTTTTTCATCATCATCTTCATCGTCCTCAGTTGTGGATGAAATGTCAGAGATGTCGCTGAGGAACACATCTCTGGACTCATCCGATGAGGATGTTTCCTCCAGTCACTGTACTGACAGGCTTGTGAAACATCAACTGCTGATGAACAAATTCCTGGACCTTCAGTACAGAGCCCGAGAGCGCCAGGAGGAGTTTCAGTCACTGCTGGAGCGATTTAACTATATACGTTAGTAATCTGGTTTTAGTTATACACTTATACACATGTAGTTCAGTAGCCTACTCAGACCAATGAGTCGAACAGAGTGGTCAAGTTAATGGTCTTTAATTGGCCTGATTCTTCAAGCCCTCACAAAAAACTAGAACTTCAAATAATAAAAAAAAAAAGAATACAAATGAATCAGACACTCATATTTAGGCATGTATTGGTATTCAGTTGTACCTAAATGCATTGCAAACTGATTAACCAGTAAAAGTAACATTTTAAAATTGCTATTAACATAAAAAAAAAAAAAAATAGAAAAAAACATTCATAATTTTAGTGTTTAAAACTATAAAATCGATGTTCAAACATTAAACAATCGACCTTTAACCTTCATTTTTCGAGGAGAACTGTAGAGAGCCCTTAAAACTTCTCTTTTGTTGACAAGCATTTCAGGAAAAATGGATGATGCCTAATGCATTTACAGATTTACTCTAAAGCCCCAAATTGGGATCAGATACAGAGATGAGATCTGCACTTGACTTTGAGACAAGCAGCGCATATATTTAATTAAATCACAGCCTTTGAGATTTGACAGTGACAACAACCCAATTCACGATCCCAGTTTCATTTTGATTAACTTTGCAACCCTAAGCCATATATTGATCTGCTTTTTAATATAATCTAACTTTACTTAACAGTTAACGATATTTATGTTTTACTTCTTGCAGAGGAATCGCTAGAATGGGAGATTGAGAAAGTGGAGAAATCCATGGTCAGCATGGAGTGGCTGGAGGACTTGCAGAAGATCATTGATGAGTTCCAGGCCAATATGGCAAACAATGTGAGCCGCCTTCGAGAGAGCTTCAGAAAAATGCAGGAGGTTGCCTCGAAAAAAGTTCTGACCGTGAAGGCAAAAGGTAAGTTAATGTACACACACACCATCATTCATTAAAAAGCATATCTGAATCACTTTGGTTGCAGTGTGATCTAAAATGCTGTGTCAAGGTAGCTTACAGTGTAAAATGTGTTGGTTTTCAGGTAAATCAGGAAAAGATCTGGATGCCAAAGTAGTTAAAAGCATTCAGTCTCTGCCGACTTGTCCCACGGTAGCAGAATTGAAGGCAAATTCAACCGCTGCATCAACGTACTCATCAAATCTGATCATCGCCTTGAATAGCATCACCAAATCATCCTCCTGCAGTCCAGCCACAAGCAAGGCACTAAAACTATCAGCAGCGACCATTGAAAACCTCAACAAGGCATTTCAAGATCACTGCTTGGAAATTAAGACTCTCAAGACACCTCAGAAAGCGAGAAAGGTGGTTCGAGATGTGAACAGAGACGTCTTAGTTTCTCCTGTGCACCAAAGTGGATCTGCAGGTCAGCAGCAGAAGGTGAAAAAACTGCCTGCCTTTCCTGTGAAACCCAAGGCAGATGATTTTGGTTTCCCTCAGGTCAAAGAGCTTGTACGGGAGACAAATGTTGAAGTGTTGCCACTAGATAGACCAGTGATAACATTAGACACAGCTCCAAAAGACCTCCAGAGTCCGTCTGCTGATGACCCGTCTCCTCCTGGCCTTGCCAGGACATTTGCTCTCCCCAAGATCACACGATCTGTCGAGGAGACAAAAGTTTCCACAGAGCAAAAGGTAAACGTCAGATCATCTGAAGAGACACAAGCTGATGCAGAGACGATGGAGAGAACAGAGACATCATTTGAAGAGACAATGGTTCAGGAAGACCACCAAAGTCCATTTCCTCATAGCTTCCGTCCTCCATCCCTTGTCAGATCTTTTGCTCTTCCTCAGATTTCACAGTCTGTAGAGGAGACAAAAGTTTGTGCTATGTCAGCGGTAGAACGTCAAAGTCTGTCTTCTGTCCACACCCATCCTTCCTCGTCTGTAAAACTGCCCAAAATTCAGACTCAAGTAAAGCCGTCACTTCAGAAGTCTGAGAAACCTGAGACTCACAAATATGATTCCGCAGTCTCGGGCAGCATTGAGGAGCAGTACATGAAGAACAGCGAGGAGGACGGAGACAAACTGCTTCATGCTAGCATGAAAGACCCATCGTTCATAATTGACATCAAAGCTCAAGAAAACAACCTCCAGCAGCTGGATCGAGCTTTTCAAAATAACAACATTTCCTCTGAAATGTACAACCTGTGCAGAGGAACCGTCAATCAGACACTTAAGAGTGTTGAGCTGCGTCTTGGATGTCTTTTACGGAGATACATCAAACATGTCCAAATGAAGCAGTTAAGGTTAGAAAAACTTCCATTGGCTAATGGTTTATTTGATTATATATTTTGTGGTAAATCATTTTACAATGTTCCATTAAAAAATTCTCATTTGGCTCATTGCATGTTTAATCTGTTATACAGGAAGACGCTCGATGGAAATTTCAAGGCCACCAGAAATTTAAGGGATGGACTGGAGTTCAAAAAAGTCCATTCTCAGCTCTGCAAGTTTGACCGTTTCCAGCAGAGTGTGAACAAAATCTGGGACGCCAAGCAAGCCTCCACTGATGAGACGCGAGAACTCTGCATCGCACGGACGGCCCATTTATACCAGCAGGTCAGTAGGAATTAGACAAGGGGGCATTAAAGCATTGATATTGAGTCTAAGACTAGTTTGTCATGTTGTAAAAATGTTAACAACATTAATTATATGGCTGATGTAAATAATAATATAAAACATGTTGTTGTCCTGCCTTCAGGTGAACGCGGTGCATGGCCTACATCTGACAGGCATATCATTTGTGCAAAGGCATGTATCACTGCCTCTGCTCACTGTGACACCCGTGCGGTTCAGCTCCAATTTGTGTCCATCTCCTCCTCGTGGACCACGAACTTCACCCAGCAGAGCCAGTCCAGCACGCCATCCTCAAATCCACCCCAAACCTCTGCACCACACGACCAGGAACACACCAGGCAGTTTCCTGAAGATCAGTCACATTCAATAATGATGGCCAGTGTCAACATAATGGCTTGTATCTGAACCCAAGAACAGATTATCGAAATGTCACAAAAGTAAAACAAAAGCGAGGACGCATCAGGAACAGACTCTGGAAAAACAGAAGCACCGGCCTGTAGACATAGGAAGATGAATATAAATATAAAGATTGGTTAACCCATATTAGTGATTTCAAGCTTTGCCAGAGTCAAATAGCCAATGTTATATTAAGAAAGAGCTATGTCTTAATCAGTGTATATTTTTGCTTAAGCTTATATTGTAATATATATATGAAAAAACATATGAATAATAAAAATGATTAATAATAAAGATATGAATCTCTCTTTATTGTTGGGCACCTAAGTATTTTGATCAATTAATCGAAGCACACCACTGAGTAGATTTGATTTTATCGGTGAAAATGGACATTTAACTGATCAAATGTTTGTTTTTTATTTATTTTTTTATTTATTATTATTAATTTATTTTAACTGAAGAAAGCATAATTTAAATGAACATGAAAGATGAGTACCTTTTTATTTGTTTAAATTCTATTTAATTGCTGCTTAAATAAAGGGGAACATGCAAGTTAGGCATGAGTGTGTCATGATATTAATTATGACATGTGACTAAAGTATCAGATCGTCTCAGATCTTTTGCAAAACTAAGCACTTCATTCAAAAATTTACATTATTTAAAAATTATTATTATTATTATTTGGTACCATATGGCACACACATGGTTCATACAGAGTTGGATTCTGTTTGAACCACTTAGAAACTGTTGGGCACAATCTTAAACACGTTTAACATTTCTATTTCTGATGCGAGAGGAGAATCTTCTCAACTGGCGAATCCATCCTTACACAGACTCTGAATAGCTTGAATGAGGTGGTTTAACAAAGGGTCATAGATCATAAAACTTCCACTGCCATGCAGAAGGGGAAAAGGAAAGGAAGGAAGAGTGTTGTGGGAGGTATTGGAATAATGGGAGCAGACACCTATTCTGTCCACTGCCTGTGCTGCGTTCATACTGCGAGTCACTCGTTCAACATGGAGGAACGACTGATATTATCAGTGAGCAGTCACCCGGAGCTATATGACACAAGTTCATATTTCTATAGAGACAGGAATAAAAAGGACCTCGCTTGGAAGAGTGTTGGTGAGGAGATTGGGGAACCTGATAATTTGTAAATACACATTTTACCCAGAGCCTACAGATAATGAAGAGGCTGCTTCTCCTGTCTCCCCAGTCCCTGGTCCTGCACCCCCGGTGTGTGAAGGCAATACTACAAACAATATTTAAACATGTTACGTTCAGAAAACATCAGTACAGTATCCACTCATAGCTTTAACATTCACATAAAAAAAGTCAAAAACATTTTTTTTAATTAGTCCGTATACTAATAATCATTGTATTTGTAAATGCAGACTCAATTCTATTGCAATGTATGCCACCAATACATCATTTTAACTACTGTTCATTTGCATGTTTATGTTCCTGATGTTTATATGTCTGAAGTATAACTTTATGTAATATATGTTAACGCAAGTTCAAAACAATTTGACACTCTTATTTAAGCATTGGCTATGTCACCCACACAGATATCATTCTCCCAATATCTAGACAATTTTGTTATTTCAGTTATCATCTTTCCGTCTTCTCATTGCTCTGTGTATTGTATTTTTGATTTCACAGGCCAAAAGAGGAGGAGAAGCACCCGGTGTCCCCGGGATGGTCCGTCGGAGGTGGAGCAGATGCTGCTCGAGCTCCTGAGGCATCCTCCAGCCCCACCATCACCGTCACCAACACCATCAACACCACCAACACCACCACCATCACCAACACCATCACCAACACCATCACCACCACAAAAGCCAAAACCACCACCATCACCATCACCAACACCAACACCATCACCACCACCACCACAAAAACCAAAACCATCACCACCACCACCACCAACACCACCACCATCACCATCACCAACACCATCACCACCAACACCATCACCACCACCACCACCAACATCACCATCACAACACCATCACCAACACCATCACCATCACAAAAACCAAAACCACCACCAACACCACCACCATCACCATCACCAACACCATCACCACCACAAAAACCAAAACCATCACCACCAACACCACCACCATCACCAACACCATCACCACCAACACCATCACCATCACCACCACCACCACCACCAGCACCACCACCATCACCATCACAACACCATCACCACCAACACCATCACCACCACAAAAACCAAAACCATCACCAACACCAACACCATCACCACCACCAACACCACCACCAACACCATCACCATCACCAACACCATCACCAACACCAACATCACAGTCTGCTGATGAGCACTTCCTCCTCAGCCTTCTGCCTTTTCTGCAGAGCATGTCGCCTCATACAAAAGAAATGATAAAATTTCACATGTACAAATTGGCGATGGAAAACAGCAACGTTGTGCTAAATTTAAAGTTGGCTTTAAAAAAATGAGACAGCAGGCTCTGCAGGAAACACAGAATGCCCTCCTTCCTCTTCTCCTACTTTTTGTTCCCTGAAGCTCTTCCACCTTCCAAGCGATTTCCTTTTTATTTCTGTCTCTGTATGTAAATAGTTTGTACATATTGTATTTTAAGTTTATATTGTTATTTTAAGTATATATTCTAATTATTTTATGTTTGGCCTGAATAAATAATTTTGAAATATGACTAAATGCCTGGTGTTGTTCTAATTCACAACAAAGCAAGTGTTTTAACACATTCATTTTGTATAGAATGCTATTTATTCCATTTCTAAATCTTGTTTATATGAAGCATTATTATAATCTAAGGACAACCAACATACTTTAGTGTGTCTGGACAGGGTTGTGTGAGGAAAACAAAGAAATCACAGGACAGGTTAAATCCTTTTGGAGGCTGGCTCCATTTATCATCAAAACAAAAATAAATGACAGATTATTTCACAGTAATAACCTGAACTGAGAAATAACACAGACCTATAGATTTTTTTATACATCAAAGGAGGAATTATATTGTTCAGCTATGTTAACTATAAACACTTGCAGTCATACATTTCTGAATTAGATCAAGAAAAACTCCAAATATGGGATTGTTTACCATGTTACATTAATATTAGGACTACTAATAATGTATGTTACCTTATATACTAATGTGGAAAACCTACCATTTGAAAAAATTAATGACTCAGGGTCTAAAATAATTAAATGTGCATGTTGTGGTGGACCTGACAGTCTGGAACAGGGCCAGCAGGAATAGAGCAGACAGACTAGACACAGTGCAGCCATGACCTGCAAACAGAGAGGAGGCACAACAAAACAATATATAAACCAATAATCTTACAGAGAACATACTGCATTTAATATATATATATATATACATATGTGTGTCTGTGTGTGTGTGTGTAGGTATATATATATATATATATATATATATATATATATATATATATATCTATATATATATAGATATATATATATAGATATATATTAGTAATGGTGGTAAAACTCTTTAGATAGTCATGTTCTTTATAGGTTTGTGGGTGGCTCTTAAAAGAGCCGTTGAGGGGAAGTCATGAGTAGGACTTCAAACACTATTCTGTCTGCTGCCATGCTACTGCTATTATATATTATATATATGATATTATATATTAATAATGTCTCGTCTGTCCGCTGATGTAGCTAATGTTTGCTCATTAAGATAAACATAATTCATTCACGCTTAGGTAAAATTCGCGACTTTAAAGAATTAATTTGGCGGAGCCAGGATGTTTTCATAGGGGTAGCAGGGAGGGGCCAGCAACCAGTCTGGGGTGGCACATAAATCTTCAGTATTTCAATATAAAAATGTGTTTGACTATAATGTACATGACTGTCTTGGTGCATAAAACACATCTGAGTACAACTAATTTCTACTCAACTGTAATTGAGATATTTGTGAATTAGATCATTAATACTGAGTGAATTTGACCATTTTTGTATTATTCCTCATTTATTTAATTTTTTTAAGGGACTCACTATAGCTTTATTGCTCACTCAGCTTCGCAAAACTCCCAAATGCTTGCTCTCCAACATTGCAAACTCGTGGATGAGACATGCAGATAGTGATAAAAATGTGAAATGTGATTAAAAAATTTTTAAAAAAAAGTTCATAATTCAACACATAAACGCCAGAATATTTTTTATTTTATTTTATGGATTTAAACGGTTTGATTTTTTTGTGTGTCCACTGTGCTTACATTTATTTGTGCATTAAAGTACAAATAAAAAAAAATACATATCTGCTTCTTTGTGATCTCGAATTGCAGAATATTTCAGTACATGCAATTGAGTGACGTTCTTGTGTGCTGCGTATACGTGTCCAGTTTACAGCTTTATCACCTTTTTGGTAATTTCATGACTTACCTGACGACAGAGTTATGTATGCTCATAGTTTCTTGTGCAGGTTATTTTTGATGATGTGATATAGAGCGTGTGCCAAATATTTGCATACTGTTGAAAAGTGTTCACCGAGAGCAGAGTAAAATAGCTGATTAGACAGGAAAGTGTGTTTTAATGACATATAGTCTGAACAACATCTCATCAGACAGCAGTTCACAGTTGTTCTACTGAAGCTCGTTTGACTCGCACCTGACACTGAGGGAAAGCTGAAGTGCGCATCTGATAATTATCCTGTTTGATGTGATCATTAAGAGATATGACAGTTCCGCATCTTAACAAATGCATTTTGTGTAAAGAAAAAAAAAGACAATAACTGCAGTTTTGAGTGGGTTGGCCAAGCTTTCGTCAGTGGTGGCCACAGCCAACCTTTGACCAACCCCTGGCTCCGCCCCTGAATTTACCCGGCTGCTCATGAAGTTTGCGTTGTAAGTGTAACGTACAATACAAAGAGACTTTCCTATTAATTTAAAATCCCAAAAATGGCTTCGGGGAGAGCTTTACTGTTTACTCAAGAGCAATCAATGGTTGCCAGGGCAACTCTGACACGTCACTATGGAATGTTCGTGGATGACGTCACACTGAGCCGCTATAAAAGCTGGTTTACGGATTGGAACATTTTATTTCATCGTCGCTTGTTATGCGAGTAATATCAGTGAGTGAATATCTGTCTGAACGAGTACGAAAATCTTGCTTAATCGTCTTTTCAAAAAAGACCAGAAATTCAGTTTGAAAATATCAAACGGCTCAAGAGCGATCTCTCTCAGAACTGTGTAAACGAGAACTGTTGAAAATCTCTGTAGAACAAGAGTTCTCCTTTAGGATCAGAGATGGCTTTTAACAAGAATACATCTTTTTCATCATCATCTTCATCGTCCTCAGTTGTGGATGAAATGTCAGAGATGTCGCTGAGGAACACATCTCTGGACTCATCCGATGAGGATGTTTCCTCCAGTCACTGTACTGACAGGCTTGTGAAACATCAACTGCTGATGAACAAATTCCTGGACCTTCAGTACAGAGCCCGAGAGCGCCAGGAGGAGTTTCAGTCACTGCTGGAGCGATTTAACTATATACGTTAGTAATCTGGTTTTAGTTATACACTTATACACATGTAGTTCAGTAGCCTACTCAGACCAATGAGTCGAACAGAGTGGTCAAGTTAATGGTCTTTAATTGGCCTGATTCTTCAAGCCCTCACAAAAAACTAGAACTTCAAATAATAAAAAAAAAAAGAATACAAATGAATCAGACACTCATATTTAGGCATGTATTGGTATTCAGTTGTACCTAAATGCATTGCAAACTGATTAACCAGTAAAAGTAACATTTTAAAATTGCTATTAACATAAAAAAAAAAAAAAATAGAAAAAAACATTCATAATTTTAGTGTTTAAAACTATAAAATCGATGTTCAAACATTAAACAATCGACCTTTAACCTTCATTTTTCGAGGAGAACTGTAGAGAGCCCTTAAAACTTCTCTTTTGTTGACAAGCATTTCAGGAAAAATGGATGATGCCTAATGCATTTACAGATTTACTCTAAAGCCCCAAATTGGGATCAGATACAGAGATGAGATCTGCACTTGACTTTGAGACAAGCAGCGCATATATTTAATTAAATCACAGCCTTTGAGATTTGACAGTGACAACAACCCAATTCACGATCCCAGTTTCATTTTGATTAACTTTGCAACCCTAAGCCATATATTGATCTGCTTTTTAATATAATCTAACTTTACTTAACAGTTAACGATATTTATGTTTTACTTCTTGCAGAGGAATCGCTAGAATGGGAGATTGAGAAAGTGGAGAAATCCATGGTCAGCATGGAGTGGCTGGAGGACTTGCAGAAGATCATTGATGAGTTCCAGGCCAATATGGCAAACAATGTGAGCCGCCTTCGAGAGAGCTTCAGAAAAATGCAGGAGGTTGCCTCGAAAAAAGTTCTGACCGTGAAGGCAAAAGGTAAGTTAATGTACACACACACCATCATTCATTAAAAAGCATATCTGAATCACTTTGGTTGCAGTGTGATCTAAAATGCTGTGTCAAGGTAGCTTACAGTGTAAAATGTGTTGGTTTTCAGGTAAATCAGGAAAAGATCTGGATGCCAAAGTAGTTAAAAGCATTCAGTCTCTGCCGACTTGTCCCACGGTAGCAGAATTGAAGGCAAATTCAACCGCTGCATCAACGTACTCATCAAATCTGATCATCGCCTTGAATAGCATCACCAAATCATCCTCCTGCAGTCCAGCCACAAGCAAGGCACTAAAACTATCAGCAGCGACCATTGAAAACCTCAACAAGGCATTTCAAGATCACTGCTTGGAAATTAAGACTCTCAAGACACCTCAGAAAGCGAGAAAGGTGGTTCGAGATGTGAACAGAGACGTCTTAGTTTCTCCTGTGCACCAAAGTGGATCTGCAGGTCAGCAGCAGAAGGTGAAAAAACTGCCTGCCTTTCCTGTGAAACCCAAGGCAGATGATTTTGGTTTCCCTCAGGTCAAAGAGCTTGTACGGGAGACAAATGTTGAAGTGTTGCCACTAGATAGACCAGTGATAACATTAGACACAGCTCCAAAAGACCTCCAGAGTCCGTCTGCTGATGACCCGTCTCCTCCTGGCCTTGCCAGGACATTTGCTCTCCCCAAGATCACACGATCTGTCGAGGAGACAAAAGTTTCCACAGAGCAAAAGGTAAACGTCAGATCATCTGAAGAGACACAAGCTGATGCAGAGACGATGGAGAGAACAGAGACATCATTTGAAGAGACAATGGTTCAGGAAGACCACCAAAGTCCATTTCCTCATAGCTTCCGTCCTCCATCCCTTGTCAGATCTTTTGCTCTTCCTCAGATTTCACAGTCTGTAGAGGAGACAAAAGTTTGTGCTATGTCAGCGGTAGAACGTCAAAGTCTGTCTTCTGTCCACACCCATCCTTCCTCGTCTGTAAAACTGCCCAAAATTCAGACTCAAGTAAAGCCGTCACTTCAGAAGTCTGAGAAACCTGAGACTCACAAATATGATTCTGCAGTCTCGGGCAGCATTGAGGAGCAGTACATGAAGAACAGCGAGGAGGACGGAGACAAACTGCTTCATGCTAGCATGAAAGACCCATTGTTCATAATTGACATCAAAGCTCAAGAAAACAACCTCCAGCAGCTGGATCGAGCTTTTCAAAATAACAACATTTCCTCTGAAATGTACAACCTGTGCAGAGGAACCGTCAATCAGACACTTAAGAGTGTTGAGCTGCGTCTTGGATGTCTTTTACGGAGATACATCAAACATGTCCAAATGAAGCAGTTAAGGTTAGAAAAACTTCCATTGGCTAATGGTTTATTTGATTATATATTTTGTGGTAAATCATTTTACAATGTTCCATTAAAAAATTCTCATTTGGCTCATTGCATGTTTAATCTGTTATACAGGAAGACGCTCGATGGAAATTTCAAGGCCACCAGAAATTTAAGGGATGGACTGGAGTTCAAAAAAGTCCATTCTCAGCTCTGCAAGTTTGACCATTTCCAGCAGAGTGTGAACAAAATCTGGGACGCCAAGCAAGCCTCCACTGATGAGACGCGAGAACTCTGCATCGCACGGACGGCCCATTTATACCAGCAGGTCAGTAGGAATTAGACAAGGGGGCATTAAAGCATTGATATTGAGTCTAAGACTAGTTTGTCATGTTGTAAAAATGTTAACAACATTAATTATATGGCTGATGTAAATAATAATATAAAACATGTTGTTGTCCTGCCTTCAGGTGAACGCGGTGCATGGCCTACATCTGACAGGCATATCATTTGTGCAAAGGCATGTATCACTGCCTCTGCTCACTGTGACACCCGTGCGGTTCAGCTCCAATTTGTGTCCATCTCCTCCTCGTGGACCACGAACTTCACCCAGCAGAGCCAGTCCAGCACGCCATCCTCAAATCCACCCCAAACCTCTGCACCACACGACCAGGAACACACCAGGCAGTTTCCTGAAGATCAGTCACATTCAATAATGATGGCCAGTGTCAACATAATGGCTTGTATCTGAACCCAAGAACAGATTATCGAAATGTCACAAAATTAAAACAAAAGCGAGGACGCATCAGGAACAGACTCTGGAAAAACAGAAGCACCGGCCTGTAGACATAGGAAGATGAATATAAATATAAAGATTGGTTAACCCATATTAGTGATTTCAAGCTTTGCCAGAGTCAAATAGCCAATGTTATATTAAGAAAGAGCTATGTCTTAATCAGTGTATATTTTTGCTTAAGCTTATATTGTAATATATATATGAAAAAACATATGAATAATAAAAATGATTAATAATAAAGATATGAATCTCTCTTTATTGTTGGGCACCTAAGTATTTTGATCAATTAATCGAAGCACACCACTGAGTAGATTTGATTTTATCGGTGAAAATGGACATTTAACTGATCAAATGTTTGTTTTTTATTTATTTTTTTATTTATTATTATTAATTTATTTTAACTGAAGAAAGCATAATTTAAATGAACATGAAAGATGAGTACCTTTTTATTTGTTTAAATTCTATTTAATTGCTGCTTAAATAAAGGGGAACATGCAAGTTAGGCATGAGTGTGTCATGATATTAATTATGACATGTGACTAAAGTATCAGATCGTCTCAGATCTTTTGCAAAACTAAGCACTTCATTCAAAAATTTACATTATTTAAAAATTATTATTATTATTATTTGGTACCATATGGCACACACATGGTTCATACAGAGTTGGATTCTGTTTGAACCACTTAGAAACTGTTGGGCACAATCTTAAACACGTTTAACATTTCTATTTCTGATGCGAGAGGAGAATCTTCTCAAATGGCGAATCCATCCTTACACAGACTCTGAATAGCTTGAATGAGGTGGTTTAACAAAGGGTCAGAGATCATAAAACTTCCACTGCCATGCAGAAGGGGAAAAGGAAAGGAAGGAAGAGTGTTGTGGGAGGTATTGGAATAATGGGAGCAGACACCTATTCTGTCCACTGCCTGTGCTGCGTTCATACTGCGAGTCACTCGTTCAACATGGAGGAACGACTGATATTATCAGTGAGCAGTCACCCGGAGCTATATGAGACAAGTTCATATTTCTATAGAGACAGGAATAAAAAGGACCTCGCTTGGAAGAGTGTTGGTGAGGAGATTGGGGAACCTGATAATTTGTAAATACACATTTTACCCAGAGCCTACAGATAATGAAGAGGCTGCTTCTCCTGTCTCCCCAGTCCCTGGTCCTGCACCCCCGGTGTGTGAAGGCAATACTACAAACAATATTTAAACATGTTACGTTCAGAAAACATCAGTACAGTATCCACTCATAGCTTTAACATTCACATAAAAAAAGTCAAAAACATTTTTTTAATTAGTCTGTTTACTAATAATCATTGTATTTGTAAATGCAGACTCAATTCTATTGCAATGTATGCCACCAATACATCATTTTAACTACTGTTCATTTGCATGTTTATGTTCCTGATGTTTATATGTCTGAAGTATAACTTTATGTAATATATGTTAACGCAAGTTCAAAACAATTTGACACTCGTATTTAAGCATTGGCTATGTCACCCACACAGATATTATTCTCCCAATATCTAGAAAATTTTGTTATTTCAATTATCATCTTTCCGTCTTCTCATTGCTCTGTGTATTGTATTTTTGATTTCACAGGCCAAAAGAGGAGGAGAAGCACCCGGTGTCCCCGGGATGGTCCGTCGGAGGTGGAGCAGATGCTGCTCGAGCTCCTGAGGCATCCTCCAGCCCCACCATCACCGTCACCAACACCATCAACACCACCAACACCATCACCACCACCACCACCAACACCACCACCATCACCATCACCAACACCAACACCATCACCACCACCACCACCACCACCACAAAAACCAAAACCATCACCATCACCACCACCACCACCAACACCACCACCATCACCGTCACCAACACCATCAACACCACCAACACCATCACCACCACCAACACCATCACCAACACCATCACCACCACAAAAACCAAAACCACCACCAACACCACCACCATCACCATCACCAACACCAACACCATCACCACCACCACCACCACAAAAACCAAAACCATCACCATCACCACCAACACCACCACCATCACCATCACCAACACCATCACCACCACCAACATCACCATCACAACACCATCACCACCACAAAAACCAAAACCACCACCAACACCACCACCATCACCATCACCAACACCATCACCAACACCATCACCACCACAAAAACCAAAACCATCACCACCACCAACACCACCACCATCACCACCATCACCATCACCACCACCACCACCACCACCAGCACCACCACCATCACCATCACAACACCATCACCAACACCATCACCACCACAAAAACCAAAACCATCACCAACACCACCAACACCAACACCATCACCACCACCAACACCAACACCATCACCAACACCATCACCAACACCAACATCACAGTCTGCTGATGAGCACTTCCTCCTCAGCCTTCTGCCTTTTCTGCAGAGCATGCCGCCTCATATAAAAGAAATGATAAAATTTCACATGTACAAATTGGCGATGGAAAACAGCAACGTTGTGCTAAATTTAAAGTTGGCTTTAAAAAAATTAGACAGCAGGCTCTGCAGGAAACACAGAATGCCCTCCTTCCTCTTCTCCTACTTTTTGTTCCCTGAAGCTCTTCCACCTTCCAAGCGATTTCCTTTTTATTTCTGTCTCTGTATGTAAATAGTTTGTACATATTGTATTTTAAGTTTATATTGTTATTTTAAGTATATATTCTAATTATTTTATGTTTGGCCTGAATAAATAATTTTGAAATATGACTAAATGCCTGGTGTTGTTCTAATTCACAACAAAGCAAGTGTTTTAACACATTCATTTTGTATAGAATGCTATTTATTCCATTTCTAAATCTTGTTTATATGAAGCATTATTATAATCTAAGGACAACCAACATACTTTAGTGTGTCTGGACAGGGTTGTGTGAGGAAAACAAAGAAATCACAGGACAGGTTAAATCCTTTTGGAGGCTGGCTCCATTTATCATCAAAACAAAAATAAATGACAGATTATTTCACAGTAATAACCTGAACTAAGAAATAACACAGACCTATAGATTTTTTTATACATCAAAGGAGGAATTATATTGTTCAGTTATGTTAACTATAAACACTTGCAGTCATACATTTCTGAATTAGATCAAGAAAAACTCCAAATATGGGATTGTTTACCATGTTGTATTAATATTAGGACTACTAATAATGTATGTTACCTTATATACTAATGTGGAAAACCTACCATTTGAAAAAATTAATGACTCAGGGTCTAAAATGATTAAATGTGCATGTTGTGGTGGACCTGACAGTCTGGAACAGGGCCAGCAGGAATAGAGCAGACAGACTAGACACAGTGCAGCCATGACCTGCAAACAGAGAGGAGGCACAACAAAACAACATACAAACCAATAATCTTACAGAGAACATATTGCATTTAATTTTTAAAAGTTTGTAAAATTTTATAAAAGTTTGGACACACCTTCTCATTCAAAGAGTTTTCTTTATTTTCATGACTATGAAAATTGTAGAGTCACACTGAAGGCATCAAGGGCTATTTGACTAAGAAGGAGAGTGATGGGGTGCTGCGCCAGATGACCTGGCCTCCACAGTCACCGGACCTGAACCCAATCGAGATGGTTTAGGGGTGAGCTGGACCGCAGACAGAAGGCAAAAGAGCCAACAAGTGCTAAGCATCTCTCAGGGAACTCCTTCAAGACTGTTGGAAGACCATTTCAGGTGACTACCTCTTCAAGCTCATCAAGAGAAGCCAAGAGTGTGCAAAGCAGTAATCAAAGCAAAAGGTGGCTACTTTGAAGAACCTAGAATATGACATATTTTCAGTTGTTTTGTTATGTATATAATTCCATATATAATTCCACATGTGTTAATTCATAGTTTTGACGCATTCAGTGTGAATAAAGAAAACTCTTTGAATGAGGTGTGTCCAAACTTTTTGTCTGTACTATATATATAAAAATAATATATATATATATATATATATATATATATATATATATATATATATATATATTAGTGCTGTCAAAATTAGCGCGTTAACGCATTCGATTAATTTGAAATATTTAACGCGTTAAAAAAAAATAACGCAATTAACGCGGTTGCAGTTTTTTTTATTTCCAGATGTGGCCTTGTGTGTTCAACGTGCAAAGAAATATGGATAAGACCAAGGAAGGACTTTTAGACGGAAAGTTTCAGTATAAAACTCTGCCGGATTACTCTTCAGTCTGCCGCAAGAAACATTACTCTTCATTTAGTCTGCCACAAGAAACAGCAACATTAAAATCATGAACTCAAATGTCATTGTTTAAAAAAAACGTTAATAAGCTTAAACGAAAATAACAAAATAATTGTGTAGCGGAGTATTTTTTGTACACAGTGCCGCGAACTGTCAATCACTCCTGTACGCGTGCATCACTGTCCTCCTCGCAGCTGCAGCAACTTGCGCTCTCTTCATCAAGCTTTAAAATAAAAAGGGGACAAAAAGATCATATTGTCTTTGTGCATAGGCTATAGATTAATTAGATAAATGAATATCTAAATTTGTGCCTTGTCGTCTACGGTATTTTTTTAGAACTTAGAAAAAAGATGCTGCAGCCAATGAGCAGCCAGCGGGGGCTGCAGGACGACTCAACCTCCGCAGACATTTTTTAATGTTTATCAGACAATAAATACTCAAGATTTTGCTTTAGTATAACTCACAACGAGTTTCAGACACCTTCTCCGGCCACGTTGAGTTGTTGACACTTATAACAGTGGGAAAAGCGACACATGCGCTATTCACTTGTATAACTTAAGGGTGAATGGGTAATGTAGTTTCTGCTCTGGGTGGGATGAATTAGGAAGCTTGCATTGTGAAGGGCGCTCTGAAAATCGGCAGTGCAGGTAAAAGATTAAAACCTCTATTAAAACAGATGTCCAGATGAGCGTACCGTTACGCTACAAGCACGTTCTGGGCGCACGGAGAGGTGGCGGTACGCTCAAGAGCTATATTTGGAAGTGGCGGTTCTGAGTACTGGTGCATACCGGCCCACTTAAAGCACTGGCAATGACTATACTTTGGAATTTTTTTGCAGTCCACTTAGAATTCAACATGGAAATCATTTTTGTTTTTTATTGGCATTGATTGTTTTGAAATTCAAATGGTACTTACATGCCTGTGTTTTTATTTCTGTAATAAATATGGCTTTCAAGCCAACAGTTAATTTGGAGGATATTGATGGTTTATTGCAGGTATGTTGTTTACATGAGAAAATCTGTGTTACAAGTTAAACAAAAATTCCAATAAACAATCATATTTTGAATTTAAATAGTTTCTTTGTCTTGAGTTTACATTAATTATTTACATTTTACATTTACATATCCAAAAAGTTTCAGTCTTTTAATTGCGATTAATCGCGATTAATCGCGATTAATCGCGATTAATCGCGATTAATTTTAAAAAATTGTGCGATTAATTAGTTAATTTTTTTTAAGCGATTGACAGCACTAATATATATGTATATGTATATATTTTTTTCGGACTATAAATCGCACTGGAAAAAACATTACCGTCTCCAGCCGCGAGAGGGCACTCTTGGTTCATGTCAAATTCATTTTGATAAATAAGTCGCACCTGACTATAAGTCGCAGGACCAGCCAAACTATGAAAAAAAGTGCGACTTATAGTCCTGAAAATACAGTATATATATATATATATATATATATATATATATATATATATATTAGTGCTGTCAAAATTAGCGCGTTAACGCATTCGATTAATTTGAAATATTTAACGCATTAAAAACAAATTACGCAATTAACGCGGTTGCAGTTTTTTTTATTTCCAGTTGTGGCCTATGTGTGTTCAACGTGCAAAGAAATATGGTTAAGACCAAGGAAGGACTTTTAGACGGAAAGTTTCAGTATAAAACTCTGCCGGATTACTCTTCAGTCTGCCACAAGAAACATTACTCTTAATTTAGTCTGCCACAAGAAACAGCAACATTAAAATCATGAACTCAAATGTCATTGTTTAAAAAAAAAAAAAAAAAACAATGACTGTAACAGTGCGTAAATCAGACCTTTCTGTAACGCTAACGTTAATAAGCTTAAACGAAAATAACGAAATAATTGTGTAGCGGAGTATTTTTTGTACACAGTGCCGCGAACTGTCAATCACTCCTGTGCGCGTGCATCACTGTCCTCCTCAGCTGCAGCAACTTGCGCTCTCTCTCTTCATCAAGCTTTAAAACAAAAAGGGGACAAAAAGATCATATTGTCTTTGTGCCTTGCCGTCTACGGTATTTTTTTTAGAACTTAGAAAAAAGATGCTGCAGCCAATGAACAGCCAGCGGGGGCTGCAGGACGACTCAACCTCCGCAGACAGTTTTTAATGTTTATGAGACAATAAATACTCAAGATTTTGCTTTAGTATAACTCACAACGAGTTGTTGACACTTAACAGTGGGAAAAGCGAAACATGCGCTATTCACTTGTATAACTTAAGGGTGTATGGGTAATGTAGTTTCTGCTCTGGGTGGGATGAATTAGGAAGCTTGCATTGTGAAGGGCGCTCTGAAAATCGGCAGTGCAGGTAAAAGATTAAAACCTCTATTAAAACAGATGTCTAAATGAGCGTAACGGTACGCTACAAGCACGTTCTGGGCGCACGGAGAGGTGGCGGTACGCTCAAGAGCTATATTTGGAAGTGGCGGTACTGAGTACTGGTGTGTACCAGCCCACTTAAAGCACTGGCAATGACTATACTTTGGAATTTTTTTGCAGTCCACTTAGAATTCAACATGGAAATCGTTTTTGTTTTTTATTGGCATTGATTGTTTTGAAATTCAAATGGTACTTACATGCCTTTGTTTTTATTTCTGTAATAAAAATGGCTTTCAAGCCAACAGTTAATTTGGAGGATATTGATGGTTTATTGCAGGTATGTTGTTTACATGAGAAAATCTGTGTTACAAGTTAAACAAAAATTCCAATAAACAATCATATTTTGAATTTAAATAGTTTCTTTGTCTTGAGTTTACATTAATTATTTACATTTTACATTTACATATCCAAAAAGTTTCAGTCTTTTAATTGCGATTAATCGCGATTAATCGCGATTAATCGCGATTAATTTTAAAAAATTGTGCGATTAATTAGTTAATTTTTTTTAATCGATTGACAGCACTAATATATATATATATATATATATATATATATATATATATATATATATATATATATATATATATATATATATTAGTAATGGTGGTAAAACTCTTAAGATAGTCATGTTCTTTATATGTTTGTGGGTGGCTCTTAAAAGAGCCGTTGAGGGGAAGTCATGAGTTCAAACACTATTCTGTCTGCTCCCATGCTACTGCTCCCTCCGCCATGAAGACATCCCTCACCTGGACTGCCTCTTTGGAGGAGTTGTTTGCTGCAACCCGACCCAGACCTGGCAGCGGCTCCTCTCCAGCATGTCCCGCGCCCCTCACAGCAGGTGCCTCTCTCCCCTCTGAACACCTCATGAAGTAGTGGAGAACACACTTCACCTTCACACATTTCTCCGCAACTTCAGGGTGGACCTCGATGAGCCACCGGTACATCCTCCACTGTGAGCTGGGGCTCTGGAGAGACGGTAATTGAAGACACGCCTCTATGGAGGAAGGGCTGGAGGAAAGACGTGGGGCTGGGGTGCTCTTTCTTCAGCACCAGGTAGAGGCTGGTCAGGAGGCAGATGAAGTGTGCCAGCTCGGAGCGCCTGTCCAAAGGTGGAGTTCACCAGAATCCCACCGTCACTGCTCCTGCCGTACCCCCGACATCGATCACCCGGAAGCGATACTTGGCATCCACAACTGCAAGGAGAAAGATGGAGAAGGTTCCCTAGTAATTGTGGAACTGGGTTCCTGAGTTGGGGGGTGCCTTCATCACCACATGCTTCCCATCCACCGCTCCACAGAACAGAGGGACGTTCCACCGCTCCTGGAATCCCTCTGCGATGTACCCTCCAGTGGTGGGTACAGCAGTGCAGTCCTCCACAAGGCAGTCCCAGATGGCAGTCACTACCTGAGGGACAATCTGGCACACCGTGGAGACACCAACCCTGCAGCTGGACGCTATCGTCCTGAATGAGTCCCCAGTGGCAAGAAACCTAGAAAACACTGTTATAAATATCATTATAATATTATTAATATATTATTATTAGAATATTATTATAAGTACACTGCAATAGTACTACTTTATTGACTTTAAAGGAAGCCTAAATCAAAAATTAACAAGGATTAAACTGTGACTGAAAAAAACAGGACTAAATTAGGACAACACAAGGTCTAACCCAGGACAAAAGTAGGACTCAACCAGGTCTAAACCACAATTATACCAGAACAAAATCCAGATAAAACTAAATCAGGACTTCAAATAAAAAGACCTAATGAGTATCACTAGTACAAACAGTGGTATCAATAGTTTAAGCAACATTGATAAAATAGCGTAGTAGCATACAGCTGATAAGTGAAGTGAGTGAGTGAGTGAGTGAAGTGACATTCAGCCAAGTATGGTGACCCATACTCAGAATTTGTGCTCTGCATTTAACCCATCCGAAATGCACACACACAGAGCAGTGAACACAAACACACACACTGTGAGCACACACCCGGAGCAGTGGGCAGCCATTTATGCTGCGGCGCCCGGGGAGCAGTTGGGGGTTCGATGCCTTGCTCAAGGGCACCTAAGTCGTGGTATTGAAGGTGGAGAGAGAACTGTTCATGCACTACCCCCACCCCCGATTCCGTCCGGCCCGAGACTAGAACTCACAACCCTTCGATTGGGAGTCCAACCCTCTAACCATTAGGCCACGACTTCCCGATAATACCGCAATGTGGTGCAAAGGGACGGATTGCGAACTGAATGTAATTGTAAAATTTTGGTTTGCAAACGGAGATGTAAGGACAAAGTAAAACATTATAATATAACATTGTAACATTCTTAAAAACCATTAGAAAATTTACAGTAAGTTAATTTCAAAACATGGGATAGTCTTAGGCTACAGTCTACTCATCAAAAATTAAAAGAAAGACCTTTACACAAAGGCTCTTGTGTATGCTATTGTTATTAAACAGCCATTACATAATAGGCCTATATATATATCAGAGTTTCCGCTAGAAAAAAATGGTGCCGGTCAAAGTGACCGGCAGAGGTTCCTTTTCCGGACATTTTGATGATATGCCGGTCAAGTATCGCCTCTTAATTAGTCAAGGTGAGGAAAACTGGAGGCAGGCTATGTAACGTAAAAAATGACATAATCAGGCCGCCGAATGCAACATGTTTATTAGCCTAACTTTCAAATAGACGGAAAAAAAAAACATTTTCTACTATGGTTCATTTCTTCATTCGGATCTATTTGCGATCCATTCCATTCTAAACAAACAAAGCATATGTTTCGTCCTTGTTTCATTATAGATTAAGATAATAATTCATAAATGCACGCATAATTATCAGTGAACTTGATAAAAGTTGCAGATATGTTTTACATGCATGCCCAAACAAATGCCTTTCATCTTATGTGTGCAAAATTCAGAATGAAATGAATGTGCAGCAATTTGTACAAATAGAGATTCTAGGTCTACTATACATGTTGTAGCCATTAAATAAGCTTATTTAGTTTAATATTTGTTAAAATATTATAATGTTATTTTTTAATTTATGTTGATTATGAAAAGTGAACCGCACGAGTAAGATAAGATGCGCAATATCGAGAGACATGGAGCGGGTCAGACATGATTTTGACCACTTAATTAAGTTTTGTTTAGTAGAAATACTTTTTTGAAGTGAATTTCGTTTTGTATAAATTGTATCTTAATTTTAATAATTTTTTTTATCAACCAATTGCCTGGATTTAATACATAAGAACATGGCCGCGGGAAGTGGGGGTGCTGGGGGTGCTGCAGCACCCCCTAGTGACGAGAGGGAGATTAAAAAAAAATGTAGGCCTATTAAAATATTTTGCACAATTTATAAATTCCTTATGAATATTTTAGAAAATGATTTTGAAACACGTAGGCTATTACGTATATTTTGGATTTTAATTTCATATTTTGAGGACTAATCAACACAGGTTCGGGAATTACGTTGTCAACGTCAGGCAGGCAGGTTTGGTCGCCGAGTAACGAGGTTTCCCGCTCATTCCGTGCAGAATACATCCATCTTTGGCAGCAGCTGACTAATAAATTTAAATAGTTAAATGACAGAAACGAGGAGAAAATATGTCACAGAAACGGATTTTGGATTTTTTTGGAAAACCACCAGCGAAGAAATCTAATACAGCAACCATGACAACGGAGTCTGTCCGCCTGCCTCTGCCTGCAGTTGGACCGGCAGACCCAGCCCCAGCACCCGCAACCCAACCTAGCGTGATTGGATTGGACGAGCCCTTCCGGCCAACATCCAGTTTCAAATTTCCCGCACGGCGTTGTGGTAATGAAACGTTCTCACGTTCTGTGGCTCCGGCTTGGTTTGCTAGATGGCAGTGGCTGCATTATGTGGAAGAGACTGATCATATTTTGTGTTTTGTTTGCCTGAAAGCAGTCGAAAAAAAAGTCATACCTAGAGACAAATTTAAGAAAGACAACCCTTTCGTGAATGCCGGCTTTTCAAATTGGCGTAAAGCCACTGAAAAATTTAATGAGCATGAGAGATCAGAGTTGCATAGCGAGTCAATACAAAAGTTGGCCGCTTTGAATGATGTCCCCATCGATGCTCGCTTATCCAGCGCTCATGCCAGAAAGCAGGCTACTGCCCGACACTGTTTGGAGCTTCTCTTCAGGACCATCCGATTCCTTGGCAGTAAGGGAATTGCCTTCAGGGGCGACACAGCACGCGAAGGAATTCTGTATGAATTGATGCTGGAGCGCGTCTATGATCTCCCTGAAGAAAGAAAGTGGATAGAAGGAAGAGACAACTGGATGTCGGACACTATACAAAATGAAATAATTGAAAAGCTCATGCAATCCAGAGGGAAATTGTTGCCTGCTGATCGCACTGCCGATTTTATGGCCTCACAGCTGACGGTACAACTGACATTAGCACCACTGAGCAGTTCTCCTGCTGTCTAAAATATGTTGACAGCAGCTTGGAGCCTCACACTGTTTTTTTGGGATTTTATAACGCCCGGGACAGCACTGGAGAAACTCTTTTCAGTTGCATTAAGGATATTTTTTTAAGATTAAATATCCCCATTGAACGCATCGCAGGATTTTGTTTTGATGGAGCAGCTAATATGTCAGGGTGTTTTTCAGGCGTGCAGGCTCGGCTTAAAGAGTTAAACCCGCACTCACTTTATGTGCATTGCAGCAACCACTCACTGGATTTGATTCTTCAAGAAGCAGCGCGTGAAGTGAGTCTTGTGGCCGATACTTTAAACTTTGTTCAGGGTGTCTCATCTGTGATTAGAGAGTCACCAAAGCGAAAACAGCTCTACCAGTCGTTTTTTGGCTGTGATGAGGTTTCTGTCAACATCTTAGGCCTTTGCCCGACAAGGTGGTGTATCCGTGACATGTCCATTAACCGCGTCATTGCAGCTTACCCCGCTCTCCTGACTACACTGCACGAGCTGAAGGATGACAAGAGTGTCAGGGGGGACAGCAGAGCAAAGATTGGGGGACTCTACAAACAGGCTTTAAAAGGGAGAACATATTTTGGTCTTTTATGCTGTCATGCCCTGTTTGAACCCTGTGAAGCAGTTGCCACAAGCTTACAGAGTGCCACAGCAAGCGCGCAAGGTGCACTGGAATGCACAGGTGTGCTGAAAGAACAAATAGACACACTCCGGGATGATGCAGTTGTGGACGAGCTGATCCGCAAGGTTGAAACCTGCGCATCACAAACCTCCCTGAAAATGCCAGACAGCACCACCCCTAGAGTGAGCAAAACCCCAGCTCGCCTTCGCCAAACTAGAGAGCCGGAGGCAGTCGCGCATGGCGCACAAACAGTGGATTGGCGATGTAGCTTTTTCGAGGCTATTGATGTGATATCGGCGGAGCTGGACAGAAGATTTGATCAGTCCAGTATGAAGCTTGCCGCAAAGCGAGAGAGGGCTGTTATCAAAGCAGCAGAGGGAAGAAGCATCGATCTGGAGGCCCTTCAGCTCCCGGAGGAGCTTGATACAGACCGCCTTGAACTCCAGCTCAAAATGCTTAGGCCAAGCATCGCCAAGCAGCTTGCCGATGTCACAAAAGACAGAGGGTTTATGTGTGTCACAGTCCAAGATGTAGCATCATGTTTGATAAAGCTCCAGCCACAAACAAGAGCCATGTTTTCAGAGATAGAAAAACTGATCGAGTTATGTCTGTGCCTACCCATCTCCGTGGCCTCATCCGAACGCACTTTCTCCGCCTTGCGTTTTTTGAAGACATGGGTACGCAGCACCATGACCCAGAAAAGACTCACACACCTTTCGCTGATGCATACCAACACAGACATTCTGAACTCCCTGGACATTCGTCCCCTCATGAGAGACTTTATCTCCACGACCCCAGAGCGCACCTCGACATTTGGACACCTGTAACCAGGGCACCCCGCATGCATGTAGCTCAGGTAAGAGTATGGTGCTGCCGCGCTTGTAACAATTTTTTTTTTGGCAACAAGTGTGGGATCAGCTTTGACTAGCCAAGCAATTGTAAGTAGTATACTAGTATTTTTGGAAGGTGGTGGGGATGGAGAGTATTATTTCGTTCGTGTGTTCTTTGCGTAATGGTTGTGAAGAACAGTTAAATAAAGTTTAAATAGTCGGAGATTATTTCCTTGTGGTTTGTGTAAAAAGGTTGGAGATGGAGACAGAAAGTTTATACTGTGCGTGTGTTCTTTGCGTAATGGATGTGGAGAACTGTTCAATAAACAAATTGCTTAAATAGTCAGAGATTATTTCCTTGTGGTGTGCGTAAAAAGATTTTGGAGTTAATAGAGTTGCGTGTGACAAATCGATTGCATTGTTTTAGCGTTATTGTGAAGTTTGATTAATATTATATTTTGTTGTAATATTATTTGTTGTATCCAAATAAGTTGCATGTATGTATAGGATATCTGAAATTGTAATGAAAGTAATTATTTCGTTTTCTTTCGATTATTAAACTATTATTTCTGCTTCTGCTTCAGATTAATAGCGCATTGCGCATATCTGAGAACTGATGTCTGTGTGTTTCAGACCCTGGCTGGCTGTGCACCGAAGTGTATCTGACAATAAAGTAGTAAATCTCAATATATTTATTTTTAAAATGTATTTTAAATAGGCCTTTGGCTCATAGGTTTTTTGTCAAAAAAAAAAAAAAAAAAAAAAAATTCACAGTACCCCCTGTTCAAAATTACTTCCCGTGGCCCTGCATAAGAAGCAAATATAGCAGACGACAGGCCTAATCATGCAGGCGCCCTCGCGGCCACTTGCATTGCTAGTGAACTGGAGTGCATCTCATCCTAATTTAACGAAACTCAGCGTAGGCCTCACAGACATGAAATATATCTTGAAATGTCTTTTTAACAATTTAAAACGAATTTTTTTTTTTTTACCTATGCTAATTACACATTAAATTCAGGTAGGCTACTGAGTCGCTGTCCTCAGTGCCCAGAAAAGCGCTGAAACTGAGATGAAAGGGGAACCCGTTTTTATTTATTTATTTATTTTTTTGGCTTATTTTAACTGGCCCATCCAGTTTTCTGGAGGCCCACCTACAATCAAAATCCTGGCGCCGCTAGTGCTTCGCAGCGGTCTGATATCAAGAAATAACAGACCACATTCCACATTGGAATTCAACCAAGCCATGTAATAATGTTTAATAACTTTCAAACGAGCCTGGTCCTTCATAACATAGCCAAAGTTCGGTGTATTTTTGCTTTATACACTTTAGGCTTATTCTCAGATTCAGATTGTGTTAGGCGGGGCGGGATTATTAGGCAATTTTATTCGGACAGTTTGACCGGAGAGATTTAATTTTGTCGGACATTTCATTTTTTTTCCGGCCAATATCCGGCAATTACCGGACAACGGAAACCCTGATATATATATATATATATATATATATATATATATATATATATATATATATATATATATATATATATATATATATATATACACACACACACACACACACACACACACACACACACACACACACACACACACACACAGCTCTTGCGCATTCTCAGGTTTTCCAGCATCTTTTGCATATCTGAACATTTTGCAAAAGTGACTTTATGATTTTGAGATCCATCAATTCACACTGAGGACAACTGAGGGACTCAAATGCACATAAGGTTCAAATGCTCACCGATGCTACAGAAAGAAAAAAGGGGGTTATTTTGTCTTATGAGAAACATGTAACTATCTGCTGCAGCTAGCCTCTGACGGGCAGTACTAAATAAATAAATAAAAATATTTAGGCAAAATAAGTAAAATGTACACATCTCCATTCTGCTCAAAAGTTTTCCACTTCTCTGTCATTTTCCTCCACTGCTGCTGGTCAAAGGAAACGCCCCACGAACATGAAGAATTGATTTAAAATATAAAACTAAAGAAAATATTTCAGTTGCATAGACTACTGCATCTATATCTTATATAAAACCTTTATATAAAATACCTAACGTCTGTTCTGTTCGCAGGGTTCGAGTCAAGCAATTTCGCCCCAGCAACATGAGCGCATTCAGCCCGTTCTCTTCAGTCAAATAACACGACTTTATACTTTCCAAACGTCCGATAACTTTACCAAAAATGACCCGATACAGGCGGGAAGGGATATTTTTGAAAATATGACTGCAAATTATTGTTTCTTCGCGGAGTTCGCGCGTTATGCATAATGTCTTTTTGCGGACAAGCGATGCGGGAGTCGTAAACGAAGTGTGCACACAGACGACACAGGTATTTACTTAACACAAAATATTTCTGTTGGCATGAAACGTTAACCATGGACATATATCTGGGATTATTAACAGATGCGATTCGAATACAATAAGGCCTATACAACAAGCATTGCAATAATTAATATTTAGGTCCACACACAGGAGAATCTGAGAAACAACAGCTAAAGTGTTACATTTGGATAGGAATTACGTTCTTTATAATGTTGCGTCACGTGTTAATTAAAGTTCAAAGACTGTTTAATTTTGTTAGCTCTGAATGATGCACATTAAGTTATAGTAACTAATGCTAATAACAAAGTATATTATAACATTTAGCACACAACATAATTATGTTATAACACAAAGCGAATTATATGATTAGCATATAAAGCCCCTGTATTCAGATTTCAAACCGATATTTGCAATATTAATAATGTCTCGTCTGTCCGCTGATGTCTAATGCTTGCTCATTAAGATTAATATAATTATTTCACGCTTTACATTAAACAGGTAAAATTCGCGACTTTAAAGAACTAATTTACCTGGCTGTTCATGAAGTTTACGTTGTAATTGTAACGTACAATACAAAGAGCCTTTCCTATTAATTTAAAATCCCAAAAATGGCTTCGGGGAGAGCTTTACTGTTTACTCAATAGCAATCAATGGTTGCCATGGCAACTCTGACACGTCACTATGGAATGTTCGTGGATGACGTCACACTGGGCCGCTATAAAAGCTGATTTAGAATTGGAAAATTTTATTTCATCGTCGCTTGTTATGCGAGTAATATCAGTGAATGAATATCTGTCTGAACGAGTACGAAAATCTTGCTTAATCGTCTTGTCAAAAAAGACCAGAAATTCAGTTTGAAAATATCAAACGGCTCAAGAGCGATCTCTCTCAGAACTGTGTAAACGAGAACTGTTGAAAATCTCTGTAGAACAAGAGTTCTCCTTTAGGATCAGAGATGGCTTTTAACAAGAATACATCTTTTTCATCATCATCTTCATCGTCCTCAGTTGTGGATGAAATGTCAGAGATGTCGCTGAGGAACACATCTCTGGACTCATCCGATGAGGATGTTTCCTCCAGTCACTGTACTGACAGGCTTGTGAAACATCAACTGCTGATGAACAAATTCCTGGACCTTCAGTACAGAGCCCGAGAGCGCCAGGAGGAGTTTCAGTCACTGCTGGAGCGATTTAACTATATACGTTAGTAATCTGGTTTTAGTTATACACTTATACACATGTAGTTCAGTAGCCTACTCAGACCAATGAGTCGAATAGAGTGGTCAAGTTAATGGTCTTTAATTGGCCTGATTCTTCAAGCCCTCACAAAAAACTAGAACTTCAAATAATAAAAAAAGAATACAAATTAATCAGACACTCATATTTAGGCATGTATTGGTATTCAGTTGTACCTAAATGCATTACAAACTGATTAACCTGTAAAAGTAAAATTTTAAAATTGATAATAAAATAAAAATAATAGAAGAAATATTCATAATTTTTGTGTTTAAAACTATAAAATCAATTATAATATTCATGGCTTTTTTTCT
Source organism: Carassius gibelio (assembly GCF_023724105.1). Taxonomy (NCBI): domain Eukaryota; kingdom Metazoa; phylum Chordata; class Actinopteri; order Cypriniformes; family Cyprinidae; genus Carassius; species Carassius gibelio. The sequence continues at coordinate 14,214,021 of NC_068414.1, forward strand.
TAATTTCCAAACATTAAACAATCGACCCTTAACCTTATTTTTTTGACGGAGAACTGTAGAAAGCCCTTAAAACTTCTCTTTTGTTGACAAGCATTTCAGGAAAAATTAATGATGCCTAATGCATTTACAGATTTACTCTAAAGCCCCAAATTGGGATCAGATGCAGAGATGAGATCTGCACTTGACTTTGAGACAAGCAGCGCATATATTTAATTAAATCACAGTCTTAAATCACAGAGATTTGACAGTGACAACAAGCCATTTAATGATTCCAGTTTCATTTTGATAAACTGTGCAACCCTAAGCCATATATTGATCTTATTTTTAATATAATCTAACTGTACTTAACAGTTAACGGTACTCATGTTTTACTTCTTGCAGAGGAATCGCTAGAATGGGAGATTGAAAAAGTGGAGAAATCCATGGTCAGCATGGAGTGGCTGGAGGACTTGCAGAAGATCATTGATGAGTTTCAGGCCAATATGGCAAACAATGTGAGCCGCCTTCGAGAGAGCTTCAGAAAAATGCAGGAGGTTGCCTCGAAAAAAGTTCTGACCGTGAAGGCAAAAGGTAAGTTAATGTACACACACACCATCATTCATTAAAAAGCATATCTGAATCACTTTGGTTGCAGTGTGATCTAAAATGCTGTGTCAAGGTAGCTTACAGTGTAAAATGTGTTGGTTTTCAGGTAAACCAGGAAAAGATCTGGATGCCAAAGTAGTTAAAAGCATTCAGTCTCTGCCGACTTGTCCCACGGTAGCAGAATTGAAGGCAAATTCAACCGCTGCATCAACGTACTCATCAAATCTGATCATCGCCTTGAATAGCATCACCAAATCATCCTCCTGCAGTCCAGCCATAAGCAAGGCACTAAAACTATCAGCAGCGACCATTGAAAACCTCAACAAGGCATTTCAAGATCACTGCTTGGAAATGAAGACTCTCAAGACACCTAAAAAAAAAAGCAAGGTGGTTCAAGATGTGAACAGAGACGTCTTAGTTTCTCCTGTGCACCAAAATGGATCTGCAGGTCAGCAGCAGAAAAAATTGCCTGCCTTTCCTGTGAAACCCAAGGCAGATGATTTTGGTTTCCCTCAGGTCAAAGAGCTTGTACGGGAGACAAATGTTGAAGTGTTGCCACTAGATAGACCAGTGATAACATTAGACACAGCTCCAAAAGACCTCCAGAGTCCGTCTGCTGATGACCCGTCTCCTCCTGGCCTTGCCAGGACATTTGCTTTCCCCAAGATCACACGATCTGTCGAGGAGACAAAAGTTTCCACAGAGCAAAAGGCAAATGTCAAATCATCTGAAGAGACACAAGCTGATGCAGAGACGATGGAGAGAACAGAGACATCATTTGAAGAGACGATGGCTCAGAAAAACCTTAAGTGTCCATTTCCTCTTAGCTTCCAACGTCCGTCCCCCGTCAGATCTTCTGCTCTTCCTCAGATTTTGCAGTCTGTGGAGGAACCAGAAGTTGATACGGAAACAATGGAGAGAACAGAGACACCATTTGAAGAGACAATGGTTCAGGAAGACCACCAAAGTCCATTTCCTCATGCCTTCCATCATCCATCCCCCGTCAGATCTTCTGCTCTTCCTCAGATTTTGCAGTCTGTGGAGGAACCAGAAGTTGATACGGAGACAATGGAGAGAACAGAGACACCATTTGAAGAGACAATGGTTCAGGAAGACCACCAAAGTCCATTTCCTCATGCCTTCCATCATCCATCCCCCGTCAGATCTTCTGCTCTTCCTCAGATTTTGCAGTCTGTGGAGGAACCAGAAGTTGATACGGAGACAATGGAGAGAACAGAGACACCATTTGAAGAGACAATGGTTCAGGAAGACCACCAAAGTCCATTTCCTCATAGCTTCCGTCCTCCATCCCTTGTCAGATCTTTTGCTCTTTCTCAGATTTCACAGTCTGTAGAGGAGACAAAAGTTTGTGCTATGTCAGCGGTAGAACGTCAAAGTCTGTCTTCTGTCCACACCCATCCTTCCTCGTCTGTAAAACTGCCCAAAATTCAGACTCAAGCAAAGTCGTCACTTCAGAAGTCTGAGAAACCTGAGACTCACAAATATGATTCTGCAGTCTCGGGCAGCATTGAGGAGCAGTACATGAAGAACAGCGAGGAGGACGGAGACAAACTGCTTCATGCTAGCATGAAAGACCCATCGTTCATAATTGACATCAAAGCTCAAGAAAACAACCTCCAGCAGCTGGATCGAGCTTTTCAAAATAACAACATTTCCTCTGAAATGTACAACCTGTGCAGAGGAACCGTCAATCAGACACTTAAGAGTGTTGAGCTGCGTCTTGGATGTCTTTTACGGAGATACATCAAACATGTCCAAATGAAGCAATTAAGGTTAGAAAAACTTCCATTGGCTAATGGTTTATTTGATTATATATTTTGTGGTAAATCATTTTACAATTTTCCCCTTAAAAAATTCTAATTTTGGCACATTGCATGTTTAATCTGTTATACAGGAAGACACTCGATGGAAATTTCAAGGCCACCAGAAATTTAAGGGATGGACTGGAGTTCAAAAAAGTCCATTCTCAGCTCTGCAAGTTTGACCGTTTCCAGCAGAGTGTGAACAAAATCTGGGACGCCAAGCAAGCCTCCACTGATGAGACGCGAGAACTCTGCATCGCACGGACGGCCCATTTATACCAGCAGGTCAGTATGAATTAGACAAGGGGGCATTAAAGCATTGATATTGAGTCTAAGACTAGTTTGTCATGTTCTAATAATGTAAACAACATTAATTATATGGCTGATGTAAATAATAATATAAAACATGTTGTTGTCCTGCCTTCAGGTGAACGCGGTGCATGGCCTACATCTGACAGGCATATCATTTGTGCAAAGGCATGTATCACTGCCTCTGCTCACTGTGACACCCGTGCGGTTCAGCTCCAATTTGTGTCCATCTCCTCCTCGTGGACCACGAACTTCACCCAGCAGAGCCAGTCCAGCACGTCATCCTCAAATCCACCCCAAACCTCTGCACCACACGACCAGGAACACACCAGGCAGTTTCCTGAAGATCAGTCACATTCAATAATGATGGCCAGTGTCAACATAATGGCTTGTATCTGAACCCAAGAACAGATTATTGAAATGTCACAAAATTAAAACAAAAGCGAGGACGCATCAGGAACAGACTCTGGAAAAACAGAAGCACCGGCCTGTAGACATAGGAAGATGAATATAAATATAAAGATTGGTTAACCCATATTAGTGATTTCAAGCTTCGCCAGAGTCAAATAGCCAATGTTATATTAAGGAAGAGCTATGTCTTAATCAGTGTATATTTTTGTTTAAGCTTATATTGTAATAAATGTGTGAAAAAATGAATAATAAAAATGATAAATAATAAAGATATGAATCTCTCTTTATTGTTGGGCACTTAAGTATTTTGATCAATTGATCGAAGCACACCACTGAGTAGATTTGATTTTATCGGCGAAAATGGACATCTAACTGATCAAATGTGAACCGGTTATTTCTTTTAACTGAAGAAAGCATAATTTAAATGAATATGAAAGATGAGTACCTTTTTATTTGTTTAAATTCAAGTTAATTGTTACTTTAATAAAAGGCACATGCGAGTTAGGGATGAGTGTGTAATGATATTAATTATGGCATGTGACTTAAGCATGAACCATGTGAAAGGTTAGTGAACATAATTTCCATATCTTTCTAAATAATTTGCACTGATTAATAAAAAATTAAAATAATAAACCAATGTGAAAGCTTCATAATGTAAGAGATCTCTGCTGCCTGTCTCAGGTGAGGGTGGCGCTAAGTGGTCATCGCCCGCAACCGAGGTTTAAACATTTCCATTTCTAAGCATTTATTCAACGAAAGATAATATATAAAACAAATTGTGAAAACATAATATTCATTTCATAAAGGCTGTAGTACTGTGGGAAACATAAATTAAACAGAAATGTACATTTTCGCTGCTCTAGTTGTTTTCCCTCCCAAGCTGAAGTTTTGAAATATTTCTTGCCCACTGTTCATTTTCAAGCGCAGTGGGCACACCGAGCAAACTTACTAAAATCTTACTGAAACAAACAGCGGATGGGTCTCCGTCTAGATCGGAGGTGAAATAGAGAAACATGAGGATGACACAGATATATAGTTTATGTACGATCTGTAATTATTTATTCTGCAATCACCGATTGTATAAATGAACATAACTCTGTGAACACCCAAGTCACTTCTTCCTGGGGATATTTAACAGGATGGTAAAGAATTATGAAATATTCATACCTATCCTCATCTTCTCCTCCTCAATGTATTTCGTTCTTCGCGCTTTCGTCCGTCTTCTGTTCTGTTGCTAAAACTAACAATAGTTAAAGTTAATTTTTTTGAGTGTGATTAAAGAAATAAGTTTAAAAAAATCTCCAGGTTCCATATGCAGAGTGAAATGAGAACAGTCCAGCATTTAGAAATAATTCTTATTAACTGTTATTATTCTTGATTTTTCAAACTGTTAACAGTTTGGATTTTCGAATTATGCCTTTACTTTAGTTGTGCAGATCTGGGCTGAGGTTTTGCCCTTTGAGTGTAAGGTTTCACTGGCTGGGTGTTATTTTTAATTTTGGTAAAAAACTAAAGATTATGTTCCATGAAGATATTTTGTAAATTTCCAACCGTAAATATATCAAAACTTTATTTTTCATTAGTAATGTGCATTGCTAAGAACTTCATTTGGACAAGTTTATGGCGATTTTCTCAGTTTTGTTTTTTTTTGTTTTTTGTTTGCATCCTCAGATTCCAGATTTTCAAATAGTTGTTTCTCTGCCAAATATTGTCTGATCCGAATAAACCATAAATCAATGGAAAGCTTATTTATTCATCTTTAGATTAAATTATGTCAAAAAATTTACATTTTAGACTTTTTTTGTGGTCCAGGTTCACATTTGTGCTCATGATTTTACATACCACTTGCAGAATATGCAAATATGTTAGTAATTTTAACAAAATAAGAGAGTTCATGAAAATAGCATGTTATTTTTTTTTATATGCTATCCTGAATAAGTTATTTCACATAACAGATGCTTATATGTACTCCAAAAGAAAAAAGAAAAACGATCCCGTTCAAAAGTTTACATACCCTTCGATCTTAATACTTTGTGTCGTTTCCTGGATGATCCAAGTTGTTCATGAGTCCTGCGTTGGTCCTGAGCAGTTCAACTGCCTTCTGTTCTTCAGAAAAATCCCCCAGCTCTTGCACGTTCTCTGGTTTTCCAGCATCTTCTGCATATCTGAACATTTTGCAAAAGTGACTTTATGATTTTGAGATCCATCAATTCACACTGAGGACAACTGAGGGACTCAAATGAACATAAGCACCCGATTCGAACGTTATCACTCGATTGAATGGGGCGTTATCAGCGGTTATCAGCCCATAGCTATGGGCCAGGAGGGGCCTCCTGCGCCTACTAGTAGGCTCAGAAGGCCGTGATCATCCATCCAAATGGTTGATCACCAACAAATATACAAGAGAAGACTCCAGATCCAATCCCAGAATTCCTGCTCACCGGTAATCGGAAGTCTACTGGACGAAAGCGGGAACGTTGCGATATTTCCTGCTTAATATTTTCAGGTAAGACTATTAAAATTATAAAAATGAGCATTTAAACTGTAATGGAAAACAATGCATACACTCGTATTGCGTGTCATTATTGTTGACATGAGATAACCGTATTGCGATGTGTCTGCAAACGTTATCGCTAGACAATATTACGTTATTAGCCTGTCGTTACGTTAACGTTGCATGCTTTATTATGTGAGCAATAATGTTGCTAATATGAGTTTGTATTTACGCCTGAAGCTAATGGGGGAATTAAGTTTCTAGTTAAACTGTCAAAATGACTTTTTACACTCATACCGGCTTATATTGTGTATGCTCGATAACGCCTCACTGAAGCCAGATCATAGGCTTAATGTAACACATATTGACTTGAGAGAAATATTAAACACAAGATGTATTTTACGGCTGTTTGGAAACCTTGCGATCTTGACTAGAGTGTAAAATAAAGTTCTGTGGGTTTGGCTCTATCTGTCTGTCTGTCTGTCTGCCTGTCTGTCTGTCTGTCTCTCTCTTTCTCTCTATACTAGCTAGCTAGCTGTGTATATATTTATATAATTTATCTAATATATATATATATATATATATATATATATATATATATATATATATATATATATATATATATATATATATTTAGCTGTCTGTCTGTGTCTATCTGTCTGTCTCTCTCTTTCTCTCTCACTCTCTCTAAAGCTTGCTAGCTGTGTATATATATATATATATATATATATTATTTAGCTATCTATCTTAAACTTGAACTTGAAAAATAAAACCCAAAGGTCTGTCTGTCTGATTAGCTGTCTCTCTGCCTGTGTTACATTAATGTCTCTTTACCTAACTTTTGGGTCTCCCTTTACAGCATACATCTCCAGCTGGTTGCAAGGACTTCTGTGGCAAGTTTGTTTTATTACTTCCATGCTCTATGTCTTTGTTGAACTATCCAAAATTTGGTTTTGGGCTGTTTAGAATTTATTGTTCACAAATCTGTCTTGTGCAAGTTTCTCTCTGTTTGTGTTTTAGGTTGAAGATGGCCCAGAGAGGTTAGCCTTACAGTTGCTGATCTAGAAGCATTAGGCAAGAGTGTCTGAGAAAGATGGTATGATCTGCAACACTGTCTTTTTTTATTACTGATTTATTACTGACTATCTATTTCTTTCTTTGTTGTTATTCACCAAGAGAGAACTCCCATTAATGGGAATCAAAAGGAAACCCTGAAATCATGTTTTAAGGATGGAATGACATGAGTTGTTTCAGAATTCAAGAGCTGCATCAGCTACTGGTTTGGACACCAGTGTCGTAGAAATAAGGTTTACTTTTGTGCCACACTAACAAACATCATGTCAAATAAATAAATCATTCTGCTGCACTGCTTGTATAAATGAAGTGTTTTGTTAACATTCGGTTTAATTGGTGTAATACCTTTTTGCTATTTTTTTGTTTTTCAGAACTGGATAGGTAATTACAAAAGATCACAAATGACTAATGCTTCGTCTGAGCCCCGGCCATCAAAGGCCAAAGTTCACATTAGAGAGCTGTCGGATTACAATCTTTTTTATAGGGACATATTCAAAAACAAAGGTGAGAAACAAAATTTAAAGACTTAAAAAGTTTAAAAGTTTTATTTTTTTATACTAAATTGTTTCTTTTCATACATGGTGGCCTTGTTGACATAAGGTTTATGAGGGTCATGAAACAGATTTTTCATGATAGTATTTGGGAAGTACTTCACTCACACAAATTGCATTCATCAGTTTAAGAATGCTGAGTGTATTGAAAAGAATCATCAGGTCATCTACTTTACACGTTATCTTGTTTTTACAGAGTTTTTACAGATAAATGGTTTTCACAACCCAAGTACTGATTGTCGTTGTATGAATTTACTTTAAAAAGGAGATGCTGACTAATGCGTTACGTTTTCTGTGCATCTAGTTTTTCCTCAGGCACAATGAATGATATTAAGGGCAGGTGCGCCACATTGGGGGAAGATGCAAAGCAGAAATACATTCAAGAGGCAGCAGCACTGAGGGCACATGGGCAGTCACAGGACACTAAACCCTGAGGTGAGGGATGCCCGAATTACAATGCACTTAAAGAAGCTGAAGTTAGGGGTTCATTTGCTAAGCATTAGTGGTATTCTTAAAGTATTAGATGGAAGGATGATCAACAGCAATTGTGGTGTGTGCAGAACATTGTGTTAGACAACCGGATTGTTTATCTCTAGTTTTTATCATAATTTCAAATGAGTTTGTTACAAAAAAATATTCCAGCTGATTTTTGTTTACAAGGCTATCAACATCAAATATTCTCACATTGAAGAAATTGTCAAAGACTCATACCACCATATCAAACTTGAAGCAGCTGAAGAAAAAAGTGGTCATGAGGTTTGTTAAATTAAAATGTAGTTACCCCTCTGTTTCAGGTTTGATTTACATCCATTTCTGAAACGAAAAACCCAGAGTTTTCCTAAAGATCTGAGATGAATTGATGTACAATACCCACATATTCCTTTGGCAACAGTTAAAAATGAACAAGCTGCCTTTGAGATGTTGCTTTAAATATAGTGACGAGTAAGATTTAAACTAACTGGCTTGACTTTCAAAATATTTGTGTTTTTTCTTTGGTAGATGGAGGCAATTTGTGCTGTGTCTGCCGCGTCCATTTTTATGATAAGAAGAAGAATGCAAGAAAGAAGTGGCATTCATGGTCTCAGTGCACAGTGTGCCAATCATGGTCACACACAGCATGTGGCTTTAAAAAGAACATGTGCCTTCACTGCAAATGTGAAGACACCATGCTAACACCCTGAAGATGTATCTTGTTACTTGTTTGAGTTGTTTTCACTGTGTTGACGGCCCCCAACCCATCCATACAAACACACACACACAATACATACATATGCTGCAAATTTATTGTAATGACCACACTTCACACGTAAGAAGAAAATTGTGATCTTTTTGTTATTTTCATTCACCCCATTTTTATTTATTATTGTTGTTTGTTGGCACCATCAATGTGTTCTCCTTTATACAGGACTTATGTGGAGACCAATAAAGTTATATTGTACTGAATTGAGTCTACATGTTTTTTTATATATATATATACACCTGTTTCATCATTGGTTCAGTAGGGCTGGGTTTTAGCAAGGACCTCACCTTAATATTCACAACAGTGGGTCAGAGTATGATTTCATGTTATGATTAGATGCTTCACATAACTTAACATGTTTCACAGTTTTGCTGTCAGTAGGAGATGCTTGGCAAAAAAATATATTGAAAAGATGGTTACTGGTACTTGTAGAAACTTTGGTATACAGCTGAACACTACAATTTATTTATTTTAAATTTAAATGGTTTCTATGGCATTGCTTACTTCCACTCTGAAGTATTTTCTTCACAATTACTGTTACGCTTTTATTTTAATGATAAACATTTAAGAGAAAATGTGAAGGGTATCATTTTATCTGTGTTAAGGATATCAATCGTTTCTCCTTGGATTCAGATAAGTAAAGTTTATTGTCAGTTTATGTGAGGGAGGACTGGCGTGTTCCACTTTTGTTTGCAGTTGTCTGCCGTGGGTAGACTACATTTCAATTCAAAGTGCTGTCGGTCAATTATATTTATATATATATATATATATATATATATATATATATATATATATATATATATAATTAATTATACATTTTAAATCTGATTAGTTTATCTGGTTTGCAAATTAGGGTTGTAAAATTATATATTTACTGAACATATAAAATATCTAGTATAGCCAAACTATTAATTACATTGCATCTAGATGAATGCAAAGAAATTAATTGACAAGCTTTCAAACATGCTTTTTAAATGACACATGAGTTTTGGTAACATGGACAGAGAAAACATTTAATGATCTTCTGCTCAGAAACCTTGTAAAAACTTTAACTTTTACCAGCCATTACCAGCAATCTTCAAATTATCTTTTTTTATGTTCAACATAAGAAAGCAACTCATACAGGTTTGGAATGACATGAGGGTGAGTAAATGATGACAGAACTTTCATTTTTGGGGGAACCATCCCATAATTAGATTTGCCACATGTGAACCAAACAGAAATGCAAAATGAGTCTCTCTCTCTGTGTGTGTGTGTGTGTGTGTGTGTGTGTGTGTGTGTGTGTGTGTGTGTGTGTGCGGACAGGGTATTTGTCATGTTGTGGGTTCATAAATCTGTTTACAAAGTCAGAAACAAGCAAACAAGCAAATAGCTTCTTTTTATATAGGCTATGGCTATTGAGCCTTCAAATAGCTCTCTGAAACTACACCCGAGATGGCTTGTGCATGTGAAATGAGAAAATTAAAACTTTGTTGTAGAGCTAAACCATATACATTGTTATAAAGGTCTTGACCCAGAGAGTAACATATGTAAGTATGAAGATTCTACATGGCTCCTGTTTTGAAATACTGACCTTTTAAACATCACCTTGGTGCATATTTGAAGGCTTATAAAGCAATAAAAAGGGCTACACACATGGGACTAACTGTTATAGAGAGCTCTTGTCCTCATTTATGATGTGAATAGTCAACAGCTTGGGATATTGTCAAATCTGGTTAAAAGTAATTTGAACCCATTTGAAATTTAGACATTTAAAATCTGATTACACAGATATGTTTACAATCCGCCTAAACTCCACACTGTACTCTCAACTCACTATTTGCAATATCCAATTCTAAGAAATACACGATTTTTTTTAAAACTACAATTCCCTATCGCTACTCAGTGCAGCTTGATACAAATCAAGCACTGCAGTTGTAGTATCTGGTTTGCGAATTAGGGTTGGAAATTAGGGTTGTAAAAAGATATATCTACTGAATATATCAAATATCTAGTACAACCAATCTATTAATTACACTGCATCTAGATGATTTACGTTAAGAAAATCTAAATATATTTGTTTATTTAAGACTTTTTAGCCGAAATGTAGAACGCGCAAACCCCGCCCACAACACAATGCACTTCCGTAACCTTCTGCTACCAAAAATGTATTTCTCTGAATCGAAGGAGAAATGTGCAAAAGTTATATTAACATATCGTATTGTTGAGTTATCTGTTTGTTGTTGTTTCTTCGTGGACAAATGTTGAATTCATCATTTTAAAAAAAGTGTCTTGTGAATAAAATACTTTTGGGCGGAAGTACGTTATGCAAGCCACGTGGTTTCAGCGATAGCAGCGTAACCACCATGGCAACGAACAACGAACAAACTAAATGTAATATACATTCAATTAAAGAAGAAAGTGAAAATAAAACGAAACAGCCAATGGGAAGAAGAGAAAAAATGTGTTAAATTACATAGGCTTGGATCTGGAGAATTTCAAGCCAATAACAGTTATGTAGGAACCTACTGAATGTGGCACACTGTCACATACGGATTATGACTGTAAATTCATTGTATGTTATTTATTAAGTAAATTACTTTTCATTGACTTTAAATGAGCTGTGAATAAGTGCAGAACGCCATGGCTGAAAATATGGCTGTAACTCATAGAGTCAATACACCTCTATGTTCCCTTTTATTTTTTATTTTTTTACAAACTCATATTTGCTTCAGAGGATTCAAGATCCAATAATTTATTGTCATTTCAACTCAGTCGAAGGGGATTTTGATGGTGAGCTCACAAAAAACAAAACACCTCCTACACATTGACCACATTTGTACATTACAGTAAATAACATATTACATTATGGTAAACACATTTTTTTTTTTTAGATTAGATTAGATTCAACTTTATTGTCATTATGCAGAGTACAGTACAGAGCTAATGAAATGCAGTTAGCATCTAACCAGAAGTGCAAGAATATAGTGTTTTATATACATAAAAGTGCAGAGTAAGTAAAGCTATGATATACAGAATGTACAGTGGAGTTGCTATATACAATATTGATCAGAGTATATACAGAATATAAATATGAATGCAATGTAGGGATTGTATGTACATTATGAACAGAGCAATGAAGGATTATATATACATTATGAACCGCAGGAACATGAGAACAGTGGTAATAAATGCAGTTGGATGAGTGTGCAAAAATATTGTTGAACAATGTATTCTATGCAAAATAACAGTAGTGCAATATATTTTATATAAATATTTTACTGTGCTTGTACAGTAACAATTATAGACAGTTTATTTTTTTATTTTGTACTCATACAGACAGACTAGTGGTGATATGTATGCTTAAATACAGTGCCTAAGCTTTAAAAGAGATCAGACCTAGTAAAACAACATGTCTGCACAAGTAATGCAGTAAAGTAATTAAATTATTTATATATTATAATTATATTATATTATATGTCTATAATGTCTTGTACATGTGGGTGAAACATCACAATGGCTTGATGTCATTTTCTTTCCAGCAGTTAGATACCTTGAATGAGAGCAGCTTACTGCAGTCCTAAAGATTTAAGGAAAACATAGATTTATGGGAAGTGATCTTTTTCACAAGTTTAATTAATATTTCATGGATTAGGCCATGAAATTCTGCAACAATGATTAACCTCTTGAGGCTTTGAGCTGTCAAGATGTGATAGCAGGTATTACTCATGCGGGTTCTGTGTAATGGATCAACCGCACTTGTCCCAGAGCTTTGATTCCTCACAAGGCCAAAGTTGGCATCCAATGTGACAATCATATCTCCAGCCGCCTGGAAAACAAACACTTACAGTAACACTGGTTGTGTACCCGCACCAGGTTTATACATTTATACTATTACTTCTATTATAATACTACATAAACAAATTAACTTAGTTTGATATTAATTCAGATTTTAATTCTATGCCATTAATTTAATCAAACAAGAACCACGCTAGAATTATAACCAACCTTTGGACATGCTGGGCATATGGTTCCATAATTTAATTGTGGGCAAATATTAACCAAACTTCTTTGTCGGAAGTGGTGATGCCTAAAATGGGATATGGAGTGTTGCAAAAACCCTCAATAGAAACCTGACCCTCCAGTGACAGAGAAACAGAAAGCTCTATCAGAGGGATGGAGAAGGCTGTCTGTCTGGGGCTTGTGGCTGTTGCTGGTCAGAGCCCATATCTCAGCAGAGTGCAGGCTTCTGGTTCACACGCACACATCTAGACTGTAACGGTGCAGAGCCGTCCTGCCAAATATAAAGAGGAAAATAACATAAAAACATAACCTAGTACTACTATAGAGACTAACATATCAGTATAAATTAAATTAAAATGTATGCATTTAGCAGACGCTTTTATCCAAAGCGACTTACAGTGGATTCCGACGACATTCAAACGACACCTTAAGCATCTCCTCCTTGACTGCATCCCAGGCATGAAGCTCTCTCTTCTTTGCCTTACTGTATGCACTCTCAGAACAGCTCTGTGTCGCATCATCAGGTTCAGCAGGTTGAGATGTAATAGAAGGGTCTGAAGGGTGGGTCTGTTTGTAGCTGGGCTGGGGAAGACCTTGACTGAGGTAAGAAAACTTTGCAGGGCCCGCAATAGACCTCCTCACCAACTTAATTTTAACGTTCCTGAAACGTGTGGTCATCTTAAGAGCTTTTCCCATATCTGAAATCAAAATATTTGGCAATTATTACATAAAGCAAAGTGCAACCCGTACCGTACTTCTTATCACAGCCTAAAAGACAGAAACACATGAGTGAAAATGGGATGCAGTCAGATGAGGGATATTTGGTGCGATAGTTAGATACAGCTAGCTAGATAACTAGATATATAGATTGCAAGATAGATAGATAGATAGATAAATACACATCAAGCTAGATCTACATCTATAGATAGATTATATAAATAGATAGATACACAGCTAGCTAGCTATATATATATATCTTGTGTTTATATATATATATATATATATATATATAAACTGCTCAAAAAAATAAAGGGAACACTTGTGTGTTATATTGTGTTGTTAAGTATTTTTTTTATAAGGTATATAGATAGAAAGACAGCCAGACAGATAGACAGATCCAAAGCTTCCTGATATGGGATCAAATCCAGCCAAGCTTTGTCCAAACCCACAGAACTTTATTTTACACTCTAGTCAAGATCGCAAGGTTTCCAAACAGCCGTAAAATACGTCTTGTGTTTAAGATTTCTCTCAAGTCAATATGGGTTATATTAGTCCTATGATCTGGCTTCAGTGAGGCGTTATCGAGCATACACAATAGCCTGTAAGAGTGTAAAAAGTCATGTTGACAGTTTAACTCGAAACTTAATTCCCCCATTAGCTTCAGACGTAAATACACACTCATATTAGCAACGTTAATGCTCACATAAAGCATGCAACGTTAACATAAAGACACGCTAATAACGTAATATTGTCTAGCGATAACGTTTGCAGACACATCGCAATACGGTTATCTCATGTCAACAATAATGACACGCAATACGAGTGTATGCATTGTTTTCCATTACAGTTTAAATGCTCAGTTTTATAATTTTAATAGTCTTACCTGAAAATATTAAGCAGGAAATATCGCAACGTTGCCGCTTTCGTCCAGTAGACTTCCGATTACCGGTGAGCAGGAATTCTGGGATTGGATCTGGAGTCTTCTCTTGTATATTTGTTGGTGATCAACCATTTGGATGGATGATCACGGCCTTCTGAGCCTACTAGTAGGCGCAGGAGGCCCCTCCTGGCTCATAGCTATGGGCTGATAACCGCTGATAACGCCCCATTCAATCGAGTGATAACGTTCGAATCGGGTGACATAAGGTTCAAATGCTCACCGATGCTACAGAAAGAAAAAAGGGGGTTCTTTTGTCTTATGAGAAAAATGTAACTATCTTCTGTAGCCTCTGAAGGGCAGTACTAAATAAATAAATAAAAATATTTAGGCAAAATAAGTAAAATGTACACATCTCCATTCTGCTCAAAAGTTTTCCACTTCTCTGTCATTTTCCTCCACTGCTGCTGGTCAAAGGAAACGCCCAACGGACAGGAAGAATTGATTTAAAATATAAGACTAAAGAAAATATTTCAGTTGCATAGCCTACTGCATCTATATCTTATATAAAACCTTTATATAAAATACCTAACGTCTGTTCTGTTCGCAGGGTTCGAGTCAAGTAATTTCGCCCCAGCAACATGAGCGCATTCAGCCCGTTCTCTTCAGTCAAATAACACGACTTTATACTTTCCAAACGTCCGATAACTTTACCAAAAATGACCCGATACAGGCGGGAAGGGATATTTTTGAAAATATGACTGCAAATTATTGTTTCTTCGCGTAGTTCGCGCGTTATGCATAATGTCTTTTTGCGGACAAGCGATGCGGGAGTCGTAAACGAAGTGTGCACACAGACGACACAGGTATTTACTTAACACAAAATATTTCTGTTGGCATGAAACGTTAACCATGGACATATATCTGGGATTATTAACAGATGCGATTCGAATACAATAAGGCCTATACAACAAGTATTGCAATAATTAATATTTAGGTCCACACACAGGAGAATCTGAGAAACAACAGCTAAAGTTTTACATTTGGATAGGAATTAAGTTCTTTATAATGTTGCGTCACGTGTTAATTAAAGTTCAAAGACTGTTTAATTTTGTTAGCTCTGAATGATGCACATTAAGTTATAGTAGCTAATGCTAATAACAAAGTATATTATAACATTTAGCACACAACATAATTATGTTATAACACAAAGCGAATTATATCATGCTCATATAAAGCCCCTGTATTCAGATTTCAAACCGATATTTGCAATATTAATAATGTCTCGTCTGTCCGCTGATGTCTAATGCTTGCTCATTAAGATTAATATAATTATTTCACACTTTACATTAAACAGGTAAAATTCGCGACTTTAAAGAACTAATTTACCTGGCTGTTCATGAAGTTTGCGTTGTAAGTGTAATGTACAATACAAAGAGCCTTTCCTATTAATTTAAAATCCCAAAAATGGCTTCGGGGAGAGCTTTACTGTTTACTCAATAGCAATCAATGGTTGCCAGGGCAACTCTGACACGTCACTATGGAATGTTCGTGGATGACGTCACTTTGGGCCGCTATAAAAGCTGATTTGGAATTGGAAAATTTTATTTCATCGTCGCTTGTTATGCGAGTAATATCAGTGAATGAATATCTGTCTGAACGAGTACGAAAATCTTGCTTAATCGTCTTTTCAAAAAAGACCAGAAATTCAGTTTGATATTATCAAACGGCTCAAGAGCGATCTCTCTCAGAACTGTGTAAACGAGAACTGTTGAAAATCTCTGTAGAACAAGAGTTCTCCTTTAGGATCAGAGATGGCTTTTAACAAGAATACATCTTTTTCATCATCATCTTCATCGTCCTCAGTTGTGGATGAAATGTCAGAGATGTCGCTGAGGAACACATCTCTGGACTCATCCGATGAGGATGTTTCCTCCAGTCACTGTACTGACAGGCTTGTGAAACATCAACTGCTGATGAACAAATTCCTGGACCTTCAGTACAGAGCCCGAGAGCGCCAGGAGGAGTTTCAGTCACTGCTGGAGCGATTTAACTATATACGTTAGTAATCTGGTTTTAGTTATACACTTATACACATGTAGTTCAGTAGCCTACTCAGACCAATGAGTCGAACAGAGTGGTCAAGTTAATGGTCTTTAATTGGCCTGATTCTTCAAGCCCTCAAAAAAAACTAAAAAAACTTTTTTCAAAAAAAAAAAAAGAAAAAAAGAATACAAATGATTCAGATACTCATATTTAGGCATGTATAAATTCAATTCAGTTGTACCTTAATGCATTGCAAACTGATTAACCAGTAAAAGTAACATTTTTAAATTGCTATTAAAATAAAAAAAATAATAGAAAAAAACATTCATAATTTTAGTGTTTAAAACTATAAAATCAATTATAATATTCATGGCTTTTTAAACATTCAACAATCGACCTTTAACCTTCATTTTTTTAGGAGAACTGTAGAAAGCCCTTAAAACTTCTCTTTTGTTGACAAGCATTTCAGGAAAAATTAATGATGCCTAATGCATTTACAGATTTACTTTAAAGCCCCAAATTGGGATCAGATACAGAGATGAGATCTGCACTTGACTTTGACACAAGCAGCGCATATATTTAATTAAATCACAGCCTTTGAGATTTGACAGTGACAACAAGCCAATTCACGATTTCAGTTTCATTTTGATAAACTGTGCAGCCCTAAGCCATATATTGATCTGCTTCTTAATATCATCTAACTGTACTTAACAGTTAACGATATTTATGTTTTACTTCTTGCAGAGGAATCGCTAGAATGGGAGATTGAAAAAGTGGAGAAATCCATGTTCAGCATGGAGTGGCTGGAGGACTTGCAGAAGATCATTGATGAGTTCCAGGCCAATATGGCAAACAATGTGAGCCGCCTTCGAGAGAGCTTCAGAAAAATGCAGGAGGTTGCCTCGAAAAAAGTTCTGACCGTGAAGGCAAAAGGTAAGTTAATGTACACACACACCATCATTCATTAAAAAGCATATCTGAATCACTTTGGTTGCAGTGTGATCTAAAATGCTGTGTCAACTTAGCTTACAGTGTAAAATGTGTTGGTTTTCAGGTAAACCAGGAAAAGATCTGGATGCCAAAGTAGTTAAAAGCATTCAGTCTCTGCCGACTTGTCCCACGGTAGCAGAATTGAAGGCAAATTCAACCGCTGCATCAACATACTCATCAAATCTGATCAACGCCTTGAATAGCATCACCAAATCATCCTCCTGCAGTCCAGCCACAAGCAAGGCACTAAAACTATCAGCAGCGACCATTGAAAACCTCAACAAGGCATTTCAAGATCACTGCTTGGAAATGAAGACTCTCAAGACACCTCAGAAAGCGAGAAAGGTGGTTCGAGATGTGAACAGAGACGTCTTAGTTTCTCCTGTGCACCAAAATGGATCTGCAGGTCAGCAGCAGAAGGTGAAAAAATTGCCTGCCTTTCCTGTGAAACCCAAGGCAGATGATTTTGGTTTCCCTCAGGTCAAAGAGCTTTTACGGGAGACAAATGTCGAAGTGTTGCCACTAGATAGACCAGTGATAATATTAGACACAGCTCCAAAAGACTTCCAGAGTCCGTCTGCTGATGACCCGTCTCCTCCTGGCCTTGCCAGGACTTTTGCTTTCCCCAAGATCACACGATCTGTCGAGGAGACAAAAGTTTCCACAGAGCAAAAGGTAAATGTCAAATCATCTGAAGAGACACAAGCTGATGCAGAGACGATGGAGAGAACAGAGACATCATTTGAAGAGACAATGGTTCAGGAAGACCACCAAAGTCCATTTCCTCGTAGCTTCCAACGTCCATCCCTTGTCAGATCTTTTGCTCTTTCTCAGATTTCACAGTCTGTAGAGGAGACAAAAGTTTGTGCTATGTCAGCGGTAGAACGTCAAAGTCTGTCTTCTGTCCACACCCATCCTTCCTCGTCTGTAAAACTGCCCAAAATTCAGACTCAAGTAAAGCCTTCATTTCAGAAGTCTGAGAAACCTGAGACTCACAAATATGATTCTGCAGTCTCGGGCAGCATTGAGGAGCAGTACATGAAGAACAGCGAGGAGGACGGAGACAAACTGCTTCATGCTAGCATGAAAGACCCATCGTTCATAATTGACATCAAAGCTCAAGAAAACAACCTCCAGCAGCTGGA
This sequence comes from Carassius gibelio, assembly GCF_023724105.1. NCBI lineage: Eukaryota > Metazoa > Chordata > Actinopteri > Cypriniformes > Cyprinidae > Carassius > Carassius gibelio. Next base: position 14,232,288 of record NC_068414.1, read on the forward strand.
TCGAGCTTTTCAAAATAACAACATTTCCTCTGAAATGTACAACCTGTGCAGAGGAACCGTCAATCAGACACTTAAGAGTGTTGAGCTGCGTCTTGGATGTCTTTTACGGAGATACATCAAACATGTCCAAATTAAGCAGTTAAGGTTAGAAAAACTTCCATTGGCTAATGGTTTATTTGATTATATATTTTGTGGTAAATCATTTTATAATGTTCCATTAAAAAATTCTCATTTGGCTCATTGCATGTTTAATCTGTTATACAGGAAGACGCTCGATGGAAATTTCAAGGCCACCAGAAATTTAAGGGATGGACTGGAGTTCAAAAAAGTCCATTCTCAGCTCTGCAAGTTTGACCGTTTCCAGCAGAGTGTGAACAAAATCTGGGACGCCAAGCAAGCCTCCACTGATGAGACGCGAGAACTCTGCATCGCACTGACGGCCCATTTATACCAGCAGGTCAGTAGGAATTAGACAAGGGGGCATTAAAGCATTGATATTGAGTCTAAGACTAGTTTGTCATGTTCTAATAATGTAAACAACATTAATTATATGGCAGATGTAAATAATAATATAAAACATGTTGTTGTCCTGCCTTCAGGTGAACGCGGTGCATGGCCTACATCTGACAGGCATATCATTTGTGCAAAGGCATGTATCACTGCCTCTGCTCACAGTGACACCCGTGCGGTTCAGCTCCAATTTGTGTCCATCTCCTCCTCGTGGACCACGAACTTCACCCAGCAGAGCCAGTCCAGCACGCCATCCTCAAATCCACCCCAAACCTCTGCACCACACGACCAGGAACACACCAGGCAGTTTCCTGAAGATCAGTCACATTCAATAATGATAGTGATTTCAAGCTTCGCCAGAGTCAAATAGCCAATGTTATATTAAGAAAGAGCTATGTCTTAATCAGTGTATATTTTTGGTTAAGCTTATATTGTAATATATATATGAAAAAACATGTGAATAATAAAAATGATCAATAATAAAGATATGAATCTCTCTTTATTGTTGGGCACTTAAGTATTTTGATCAATTGATCGAAGCACACCACTGTGTAGATTTGATTTTATCAGCGTAAATGGGACATTTAACTAATCAAATGTGAACCGATTATTTATTTTAACTGAAGAAAGCCTAATTGAGTGAAGTGACATTCAGCCAAGTATGGTGACCCATACTCAGAATTTGTGCTCTGCATTTAACCCATCCGAAATACAGAGTAGTGAACACACACACACACACACACACACAGCACACGCCCGGGGAGCAGTTGGGGGTTCGATGCCTTGCTCAAGGGCACCTAAGTCATGGTATTGAAGGTGGAGCGAGAGCTGTTCATGCACTACCCCTGTAGCGGCCCCTCGGATATAGATTGATCAAGACGCAGAGAGTTTCAAACGGGTGTCAATTTATTTCTTCCTCTCAACGAGCACCATGCACCTGGACACCGTGAAAACTACAGAATAAACAGAAATACAAAATGCTTCCATGTAGTTTCACAAATAATTTGCATATAAATAATCTTCACATATTAATCATGTTTACACTCAATACAAATTATTTTAACAAATGACCAATATGAAATATGAAGTGTGTTTAAGCATTTATGACAAATGAAATATCACATGCTTCTTTTAAATTAAACAGAATATATTATAATTGAAGAAGAATATACGTTTTATATTGATGACGTGTGCAATAAACCCATAAACAAATGAAGTACTTGTGACGAGAGAATAGCGAAAGTTTAGCGTCACAAAAAAAAAAAAAAACATCAGAAGAAGAAAACAGCGCTTTTTCAAAATAAAAGCGGAACAGACATAGCGACACTATTAAATATATAATGCCTTAAAATATTAATATAAAATGTTATATATGTTGTATATATACTGTGTAGAATATTAATGCGATTTATAAAGACATTTACACTCCCACCAAATCCTGGTACAATGAATGAACAAATATACAAAGAGTAAGTGAATTGTGCAGGATTTCTTGCTAAGAAATTAATAGCCTGAAGTTAAGCTATCAGAGGCGTAACTATATGGCATCATGCATAATAAAGCAGTTTGTGCAGTGTTGTAAATCGCTTTCTTTTAATCAGTTCTCTAGGAGGAGCACCAATTTTTTGATTGGTCTCTCAATAACTGAGGGCTTGGAGGGTGGATCTTGTTTTTTATGAGGTTTCCGCTCACCAACTTGCACTTTAACTCGACGAACCAAGCCATCACTACTTTGAACAGTTTCAATCACCCGTCCAAGTTGCCACTGATTTCTTGGGAGGTTATCGTCTTTAATAATGACAATGTCATCCACTTTGAGGTTGCGCTGAGGTGAGTGCCATTTCTGTCTCAAGGATATGTTCAGCAGATACTCCTTTTTCCAGCGGCTCCAAAACTGTTCGATGAGATACTGAACTCTTCTCCACCTTTTTGACGCATACAGGTCCTCCTTGACAAATACTCCAGGAGGAGGAAGAGCAACTTTAGATTTCATCATAATGAGATGATTCGGTGTTATAGGCTCCAGTGCCTGTGGATCATTTATCCCATCCACTGTTAACGGGCGGCTGTTAACGATAGCCATGGTCTCATATAGCAGTGTTCTGAGGGAAGCGTCGTCAAGTCGACCTGGGCACTGTGCAAAGGCGGCATTCAGCACATTTCTAACAGTTCTGATCTGGCGTTCCCAGACACCACCTGCAGGACTGTCAGAGGGAGCATTGAAGACAAATTCGCACTGCTTCTCTGTCAGGAAGATTTCCAGAAGCTTAATGTCACATTGTTTAAGTGCTTCCTTGAGCTCATTCCTTGCGCCAACAAAATTAGAGCCTTGGTCACAGCGAAGTTGTTGAACAGCTCCTCTCAGGCTGATGAAGCATCTCAATGAGTTGATGAATGAGTCTGTTGACAAATCTTCGAGCATTTCAATATGAACAGCTCTAGAGTACATACATGTGAAAATCACGCCGTATCTTCCGCCGAGGCTTCAACGCGTTCTGTGGGAAGTTCAGCCATTTGTTGTCTTTCTGTTGGCCTTCGCAGTTTCCTGCAAAGCACACAAGTGTGTATCACCTTAGCAACCAACTTGCTCCCACCAATTACCCAGAATCCATTGGCCCGAAGCTCCATTAGAGTCTGGCCTCGACGCTGATGGCATGTCTTAGCGTGAAAATGAGACACAATAAGCTTAGAAATGTGGCTGCTATTCGTTAGGATGACTGGGTGCTTGACTTTATGACAGAGCGATGACTGGTTCAATCTGCCACCAACACAGAGGAGTCCTTCAGACCAGATAGGGTCGAGACCGAAAAGAGAGCTTGAATATGGAAGGTCCTTTTTACCCTGAAGCATCTCTTCGGGGAAAGCTTGCTGCTGTACAATCTTAATCACTTCATCTGCAGCCTTCTCAATCTCCTTAACAGTCACATACTCACTGTGTTGTCTCTGTTTAGACCCCAGCCTCTTGATTCTTGCCACCACCTTAAGAATTTTTGTCCAGGAGGAAAACTGACACAGACGGCTGAGGATGTCATTGTAGTTTTTGACTTCTGTTGCAAACACCTGAATTGTCTTGACTTCAGGATCACCAACAAGTAATTCTGATGGAGCGTTGGGTGCTAGAAGTAAATTACTCTCCCAGAGAAACTTCGGTCCTCGAAGCCAGTTTGTTGAATGAAGGTCTGAAGCACTAAGACCTCGGGAAGCATGATCTGCCGGGTTTTCTGCGGTGTCCACATAATGCCACTGACTGGGATCACTGTTATCCCTTATCATCTGAACACGGTTCGCAACAAATATGTGGAACCTACGGGCATCATTGTTAATATACCCAAGCACCACCTTTGAATCGGTCCAGAAAACCTCTTCATCAATCTTTATGTCAAGTTCACCTTTTAACATGACACTGACTTTCGTAGAAACCACAGCTGCTGCAAGTTCTAGTCTGGGGATACTTGTGACCTTTGAGAGTGCAACCCTTGCTTTCGCCAGCACGAGACTGCAATGGACTTCATCCTTGTCATTTTTTAACCTGAGGTAAGAACATGCACCATATCCCACGCAGCTGGCATCCGAAAAATGGTGCAACTCTACTCTGACAATGTTATGGAAGTCATATCGGTGGTAACATCTCGGAATTGAAACCTCTTTCAACCTCTGAAGCCCATTTATCCACTCCTCCCACCGTGGCCTCATATCTTCTGGTAGTGGATCATCCCATCCAATGCCTCTGTGACACAGCTCTTGAAGTATACGCTTTCCAGTTAGGCTGAATGGAGCAATGAATCCAAGTGGATCATAAAGAGAGGCAATGACAGAAAGGCAACCACGCCGGGTGGAAGGCTGATCTTTCAAGCTGCTGTTAAAACTGAAAGTGTCAGTTTTAATCGACCATTGAATGCCGAGTGCACGCTCCGATGGAGTTGGATCCAGTCCTAGAGGTTCAATGGTTGCTGCTCTTTCTGAAGGATCTAAGCAGGCGAGGGCTGCTTCCTCATTAGAGTTGAATTTATGAAGGCGTAGGCCTCCTCTTTTGCACAACTCCTGTGACTCAGTGATCAGTTTCTTGGCTTCCTCGACCGATGGAACACTGACTAGCCCGTCATCAACATAAAAATTTTTCTCTATGAATGTTGATGCTAGTGGATAGGTAGCTTTGTGTTGGCGTGCCAGATGTTTCAAGCCAAAGTTGGCTATCCTGGAGACGAGGCAGCTACAAAGAGATGAACTGCCATCCTGTATTCCTGTGGTTCCTTCTCCAAATCTCCACCTCCCCACCAGAGGAATTTCAGATAATTCCGGGATTCAGGAGTGACAGAGAACTGATAAAACATTCTTTCGATATCACAGATGATCGCTACAGCCTACTTCCTGAAGCGGCAGAGAACTCCTACCATAGGATTGATAAGATCAGGCCCAGTCAGTAAAGTGTCATTTAGAGAAACACCATGGAATTTGGCTGAACAGTCGAATACAACTCTCAGCTTGTCTGGTTTTCTGGGGTGATAAATGCCATGATGCGGAAGGTACCACTCAGTCTCTCCTGCAAATGTTGTAGGGGCAGGCTCTGCATCACCCTTGCTAATTGTTTCTTCCATGAATGTTTTGTATTGATCATAATATTTTTTATTGGTCTTTAACTTCTTCTTAAGACACTGTAGGCGAACTGTGGCTAGCTTCTTGTTGTTTGGTAGGTTGGGTGGACTGTTGCCCTTGAAAGGGAGGGGCATCTCATAATGTCCATCTTTCTTCTGCATGATGTTGTCACTGAGGAACTGTATGAAATGAACATCGTTCTGGGACACATATTTATCTTCATATGTTCTCTCGGTGAAGTCTGATTCTAGGGCTTTTAGAACATCTGTTGTCGATGGAATTGGCAGTTCTTTTACTGTGAGCCGATGCACAAAGCTCTGACTTCCTTGTCTGTCTAGGTGAGGATTTGATGAGCCTATGATACTCCATCCTAGTATTGATCTCTGTGCAAACGGTTGATTTTTGTCTCCAATGATAACCTCAAGAGGAGTTAATGCTGCTGGACAGTCATATCCTATCAGGAGCCCTACATCACAGTCTAGAAGGGGTGGTAGCTTATCTGCCAAATGTCTGAGATGAGGCCAGAGTAAGGCTGTTTCATTTGTTGGAACGTAGGATTTGTCCACTGGTATAAAATCACGGCTGTAGGCCTGCTGTAATTGAATGTGGTCCTTAGAGTGCAGTCCTCGAACTTGTAGACCACGGACGTTCTTGCTAGATATGATTGTGTCAATAGCCGTCATAGTACTCAATTTTAATTTTACTGGTTGGGCATCAACATTCAGTTTGTCAAGTACATCTTCTAAGACAAACGTTGATTCACTCTGTGTGTCCAGTATTGCATACGTAAGTACTTCTCTGTGTGGCTCTTGTATTGAAGACACAAGGACTGGGACGATACTTGAGGTAGCTGAAGAACGTTGCGTTGATGCATGGGATACGACATTGTGAGTTTCCAAGCTTGCATGGTTTTCTGTGGAAGTGGAACTATTCGTTGTTGCTTCCACAGGTCTTTGTTTCCTGTCATCGTGCAAGCAGGTTGGGTGACGACGGCTGCATATGCTGCATGTGTGTCGTCTCTTACAATCTTTGGTCATGTGACCCTTCCTCAAGAACCCAAAGCAGAGCCGATTTTCACAGATGAATGCCTTTTTATCTTCAATACTCTTTGCTGCGAAGGTGGGACACTTGGTGATGTTATGATCTTCACTTTTACACATGAAGCAAGGTGATTTTGGTTTACTGCCATTTGTTTCTTGTTTCTCCTGAGCGAAACTCTTTGTTTGTGTATTTGTGTTGAGAGCTTTGGCTCTCTTTGGTGATCTTTCATTTGTGGCCCTGAAGTTCATCAACAATGGAGAAGCAATAGGGTTACAGGCTATCCGTGCCTCTTTGCTCTGGAAATTTGTGAAGCATGCAAGATCTGGATAGCTTCCGGATGTGTCAAGTTCCTCCACAACAACTCGACTCCACTTGCGCACGATCCATTCTGGTAGTTTTCTGAGCAACTTGTGGTTTTCCTCACAATCGTTAAGGATAGCTAGTCCTTTTACGTGAGGCATCGCCTCAGTGCAGCCTTGGAGGAAGTCAGCAAACTCTTGTAGTGCTAGTGGATCATTTGTGTTGATCTTTGGCCATCTCATGAGCTTATCTTGGAAAGCTTTTTGTATGATGAACGGGTTCCCATATCTGTCTTGTAAGACTTTCCATGCTCCATTGTATGCACTTTCTGAATCTCGATAAAAGAAACCTTCTACTGCTTTACGCGCCTCTCCAGCAAGATAATTTTTTAGATAAAACATCTTCTCACTTGGTGGGAGGGGTTTTCTGTCAATAAGAGCTATAAATGACATCTTCCAATCTGTAAACTGTAGAGGGTCACCACGGAACGTAGTTGGTTCAGGGACCGGCTAGCGGTTCATGCTTAATGAGCTGGCGATTGCCTGGGCTAGACTGACAGACTCCTGGGCCATTGTCACCTCAGGAGCAGTTTGGTGAGGTTGGAATGATGCAGCATCAGGATTTAATCGAGGTTCATTTTCATTTCTGTAGCAAGCAGAGTTAGTTTGGTCATTAATCTCCTCATCATGGTTCTCAAACCCTTCAAAATTGTCATATGCTCTCACACGAGCTGCTGCTATGGCAACGTCTTTTGCTGCTTGTAACTGCTGCAATTTGGATCTCTCTTGTTCCAACTGTTGTTGCATTTCCCACTTTTTGCTTCATTTCTACTAACATTTTTGCTTCTCTAAGTTTCCATTCACCTTCTAACTTGTGAAGATGTGCTTGCTGAGCTTGGATTTCTTTTATGGCTTTTGATTGTTCCAGCTTAGCCACAAACTCTGCTTGTGCATCTACTCTACTGCTGTGAGTACTGGCTGAGCTGGAGTGGTTGCTCAATCTCTCCGGTGACTTTGCTGAACTTACCATTTCAGTTTTAGTGTGGCCAAAGACAGACCCATATTCATCTTTGTTTAAGATTTCTCTTACCCTTTCCTTCTCAAGTTGATCATTATATTCTTGATTAACAGTCTCTAGACGGTTACTAATAAGGTCAAGAATGTCTTTTGTTAGCGTAACACAAGCATCCATCTTCTTTACAATCTCTGGTGTGGTGTTACTGTTACGAAGTATAGGTTCATACTGCTGGGCTACACCATCATGCTTTGCTTGAATGTCTTGCTGTAATTTAATAAGGTCTTCTGATGAACAGAGGGTTTTTAATTTTGTCCTAGTCTCCCTAGCTACCAGCTTCCAAGTGTCATAGGACTTGTTAAATGCTTTCTCACGTTTTTTGGTGTCTTGTTCATGCATCTCTTGGCCTTTCTCTGTTAGCTTTCTTTCTCGTGAGCTGGACCTGCAAGGTGTATCTTTAAGTGACATCTTGTTTGTTTGTGCAGCTGCTTTAAGTCGAGTGTGGCCTTTGATTGTCCAACGCCTGAATTTACAGTTGTAAGCTGTAGTTATCCTTTACTACAGAGTAATGTTTATGCTACGCATTAATAGATAATGGACATCTAAAAGGATTTTTAGCTTAAAACAGTAACAACAAAACACTCCTTTTAACCTTTTCATAAACAGATATGAACGAAAAGCATGGGCTAGTTTCTTTCACCATTTTCAGAAGCTTTAAGAACGGAGAATTAGTTTGCAAGATATTTTGACCTTATAATACCATATTATTATTAAGTCATTCAGTTATGCTGCAAGCATGTGTGTAGAAATGGTCCCTTTTCAGCTTTCTTGCTCCTTGGCATCCAGTGTCTCTTTTTGCAGGTCTAGCTGTACCTTAAGTATGCTGTCCATTTTAAGTCTTGTCTGTGTGCAGGAGTTGAATGCAAGCGAAGTAAACTGGCTTGGTACTAGGTTGGTGTTTGGACCTCAGATGTGATGGCCTCAACTTCTCAGCAGAGATGGCAGGGCTGGTGCAGCGATGAGTTTTCACTGTAGCGGCCCCTCGGATATAGATTGATCAAGACGCAGAGAGTTTCAAATGGGTGTCAATTTATTTCTTCCTCTCAACGAGCACCATGCACCTGGACACCGTGAAAACTACAGAATAAACAGAAATACAAAATGCTTCCATGTAGTTTCACAAATAATTTGCATATAAATAATCTTCACATATTAATCATGTTTACACCCAATACAAATTATTTTAACAAATGACCAATATGAAATATGAAGTGTGTTTAAGCCTTTATGACAAATGAAATATCACATGCTTCTTTTAAATTAAACAGAATATATTATAATTGAAGAAAGAATATACGTTTTATATTGATGACGTGTGCAATAAACCCATAAACAAATGAAGTACTGACATTCTCTTTTTTCCTTAAACAATATCCCTTTTGATAATAATACAAACTCCACATATTTTCCTTCATACCTCATTCCGCTTTTCCAAGGGCGCTAATCTAAGAGTTTCTGCCATCAGCTACCATGTGCTCTAGCTTGACACACCCTCACAGTTCGGAGCTCTTAAAAATAACATGTACGAGCAATACAAAAATAATAAAGTAAATTACAATGTAAACTCTTTCTTTACAAGATTCAAATGGATGAACATGATAAATAACTTGAGTGTTTAAAGGTTTTTACCGTTCTTCCGACGATATGTGAACACCACATTGTGACGAGAGAATAGCGGAAGTTTAGCGTCACAAAAAAAAAAAAACATCCGAAGAAGAAAACAGCGCTTTTTCAAAATAAAAGCGGAACAGACATAGCGACACTGTTAAATATATAATGCCGTAAAATATTAATATAAAATGTTATATATGTTGTATATATACTGTGTAGAATATTAATGCGATTTATAAAGACATTTACAACCCCCACCCACAATTCCGTCCAGCCCAAGACTAGAACTCACAACCCTTCGATTGGGAGTCCAACTCTCTAACCATTAGGCCATTAGGCGGTGTCTGCCATTCAAGGCGCCATCCAGCTCGTCGGGAGCAGCTGGGGTTAGGTGTCTTGCTCAAGGACACCTGGACACTTGGTCAGGTGGAGCCAGGGATCGAACCACCAACCTTCCGGTTTGTAGACAACCTACATGAACCACTGAGCCACTGCCGCCCCAATTATTTAAATGAACATGCATGTTAGGCATTAGTGTGTCATGATATTAATTATGACATGTGACTAAAGTATCAGATCATCTCAGATCTTTTGCAAAACTAAGCACTTCATTCAAAAATTTACATTATTTAAAAATAATTATTATTATTATTTGGTACCATATGGCACACACATGGTTCATACAGAGTTGGATTCTGTTTGAACCACTTAGAAACTGTTGGGCACAATCTTAAACACGTTTAACATTTCTATTTCTGATGCGAGAGGAGAATCTTCTCAAATGGCGAATCCATCCTTACACAGACTCTGAATAGCTTGAATGAGGTGGTTTAACAAAGGGTCAGAGATCATAAAACTTCCACTGCCATGCAGAAGGGGAAAAGGAAAGGAAGGAAGAGTGTTGTGGGAGGTATTGGAATAATGGGAGCAGACACCTATTCTGTCCACTGCCTGTGCTGCGTTCATACTGCGAGTCACTCGTTCAACATGGAGGAACGACTGATATTATCAGTGAGCAGTCACCCGGAGCTATATGAGACAAGTTCATATTTCTATAGAGACAGGAATAAAAAGGACCTCGCTTGGAAGAGTGTTGGTGAGGAGATTGGGGAACCTGATAATTTGTAAATACACATTTTACCTTTGAGTCACGTACACGTTTATAGACCAGCAGCCTTCCCAACGTTTTTTTTACAACTAATTTCCCCCTAATATACAGCTACTGTAGAATAATGTGTTTATCCAGAGGACGTTTGCAGGAAAAAGTGGAAAAGCCTCAGGGACACGTACCTGAAGGAGAAGAGGAAGAAGATGGAGAAGAGGAGTGGGTCAGCAGCAGGGTCAGTGAAGAAGTGGAGGATCCTGGGATTCCTTGACCCCTTCGTCACCCCACAGGAGACCAGTAACATGGGGGGAGTACAACCACCCCAGAGACCAGGGAGAGGTGGAAGCAGAGGATACAGAAACAAGTGAGTTTTCAAATTAAGCCAATTTACAAAGCATACAGTATATGCTGTCATTATTTGCAGATGAAGAGTATAATGTAATCTCTCTTTGACTATTGCTACCAACGTGTTGTATTCACATTTAATATTGTCTTGACAGAGCCTACAGATAATGAAGAGGCTGCTTCTCCTGTCTCCCCAGTCCCTGGTCCTGCACCCCCGGTGTGTGAAGGCAATACTACAAACAATATTTAAACATGTTACGTGCAGAAAACATCAGTACAGTATCCACTCATAGATTTAACATTCAGATAAAAAAAGTCAAAAACATTTTTTTAATCAGTCTGTTTACTAATAATCATTGTATTTGTAAATGCAGACTCAATTCTATTGCAATGTATGCCACCAATACATAATTTTAACTACTGGTCATTTGCATGTTTATGTTCCTGATGTTTATATGTCTGAAGTATAACTTTATGTAATATATGTTAACGCAAGTTAAAAAAAATTTACACTCATATTTAAGCACTGGCTATGTCACTCACAGAGATATTATTCTCCCAATAGGGAGAGAATTTTGTTATTTCAGTTATCATCTTTCCGTCTTCTCATTGCACTGTGTGTTGTATTATTGATTTCACAAGGCAAAAGAGGAGGAGAAGCACCCGGTGTCCCCGGGATGGTCCGTCGGAGGTGGAGCAGATGCTGCTCGAGCTCCTGAGGCATCCTCCAGCCCCACCATCACCGTCACCAACACCATCACCAACACCAACACCAACACCACCACCAACACCAACACCATCACCACCACCATCACCACCACCACCATCACCAAAACCATCACCAACACCACCACCAACACCAACACCAACACCACCATCACAGTCTGCTGATGAGCACTTCCTCCTCAGCCTTCTGCCTTTTCTGCAGAGCATGCCGCCTCATATAAAAGAAATGATAAAATTTCAAATGTACAAATGGGCAATGGAAAACAGCAAAGTTGTGCTAAATTTAAATTTGGCTTAAAAAATTTTTTACAGCAGGCTCTGCAGGAAACACAGAATGCCCTCCTTCCTCTTCTCCTACTTTTTGTTCCCTGAAGCTCTTCCACCTCCACCGAGGTCCTTTTTATTTCTGTCTCTGTATGTAAATAGTTTGTACATAATGTATTTTGTTTTAAGTTTATATTGTTATTTTAAGTATATATTCTAATTATTTTATGTTTGGCCTGAATAAATTATTTTGAAATATGACTAAATGCCTGGTGTGGTTCTAATTCACAACAAAGCAAGTGTTTTATCACATGAAAACTTGATTTCAATATATGACACACATTCATTTTGTATAGAATGCTATTTATTCCATTTCTAAATCTTGTTTATATGAAGCATTATTATAATGTAAAGACAACCAAAATACTTTAGTGTGTCTGGACAGGGTTGTGTGAGGAAAACAAAGAAATCACAGGACAGGTTAAATCCTTTTGGAGGCTGGCTCCATTTATCATCAAAACAAAAATAAATGACACATTATTTTACAGTAATAACCTGAACTAAGAAATAACACAGACCTATAGATTTTTTTATACATCAAAGGAGGAATTATATTGTTTGGTTATGTTAACTATAAACACTTGCAGTCATACATTTCTGAATTAGATCAAGAAAAACTCCAAATATGGGATTGTTTACCATGTTACATTAATATTAGGACTACTAATAATGTATGTTACCTTATATACTAATGTGGAAAACCTACCATTTGAAAAAGTTAATGATTTAGGGTCTAAAATGATTAAATGTGCATGTTGTGGTGGACCTGACAGTCTGGAACAGGGCCAGCAGGAATAGAGCAGACAGACTAGACACAGTGCAGCCATGACCTGCAAACAGAGAGGAGGCACAACAAAACAATATATATATATATATATATATATATATATATATATATATATATATATATATATATATATTAGTAATGGTGGTAAAACTCTTAAGATAGTCATGTTCTTTATATGTTTGTGGGTGGCTCTTAAAAGAGCCGTTGAGGGGAAGTCATGAGTTCAAACACTATTCTGTCTGCTCCCATGCTACTGCTCCCTCCGCCATGAAGACATCCCTCACCTGGACTGCCTCTTTGGAGGAGTTGTTTGCTGCAACCCGACCCAGACCTGGCAGCGGCTCCTCTCCAGCATGTCCCGCGCCCCTCACAGCAGGTGCCTCTCTCCCCTCTGAACACCTCATGAAGTTGTCGAGAACACACTTCACCTTCACACATGTCTCCGCAACTTCAGGGTGGACCTCGATGAGCCACCGGTACATCCTCCACTGTGAGCTGGGGCTCTGGAGAGACGGTAATTGAAGACACGCCTCTATGGAGGAAGGGTGCATCCATGGAAGGGCCGCATGAGGTTCCTCCGAATCAGTCACGAAGACGTGGGGCTGGGGTGCTCTTTCTTCAGCACCAGGTAGAGGCTGGTCAGGAGGCAGATGAAGTGTGCCAGCTCGGAGCGCCTGTCCAAAGGTGGAGTTCACCAGAATCCCACCGTCACTGCTCCTGCCGTACCCCCAACATCGATCACCCGGATGCGATACTTGGCCTCCACAACTGCAAGGAGAACGATGGAGAAGGTTCCCATGTAATTGTGGAACTGGGATCCTGAGTTGGGGGGTGCCTTCATCACCACATGCTTCCCATCCACCGCTCCACAGAACAGAGGGACGTTCCACCGCTCCTGGAATCCCTCTGCGATGGAATTCATCAGAGGAAGAATTGATTTAAAATATAAGACTAAAGAAAATATTTCAGTTGCATAGCCTACTGCATCTATATCTTATATAAAACCTTTATATAAAATACCTAACGTCTGTTCTGTTCGCAGGGTTCGAGTCAAGTAATTTCGCCCCAGCAACATGAGCGCATTCAGCCCGTTCTCTTCAGTCAAATAACACGACTTTATACTTTCCAAACGTCCGATAACTTTACCAAAAATGACCCGATACAGGCGGAAAGGGATATTTTTGAAAATGTTCCTGCAAATTATTGTTTCTTCGCGGAGTTCGCGCGTTATGCATAATGTCTTTTTGCGGACAAGCGATGCGGGAGTCGTCAACGAAGTGTTCACACAGACGACACAGGTATTTACTTAACACAAAATATTTCTGTTGGCATGAAACGTTAACCATGGACATATATCTGGGATTATTAACAGATGCGATTCGAATACAATAAGGCCTATACAACAAGTATTGCAATAATTTATATTTAATTATTGTTAAACAACAACTAAAGTAAGACAATCGATAATCATTTTACATTTGGATAGGAATTAAGTTCTTTATAATGTTGCGTCACGTGTTAAATAAGTAAAAAAAAAAGTATATTATAACATTTAGCACACAACATAATTATGTTATAACACAAAGCGAATTATATCATTAGCATATAAAACCCCTGTATTCAGATTTCAAAACGACATTTGCAATATTAATAATGTCTCGTCTGTCCGCTGATGTCTAATGCTTGCTCATTAAGATTAATATAATTATTTCACGCTTTACATTAAACAGCTAAAATTCGCGACTTTAAAGAACTAATCTACCTGGCTGTTCATGAAGTTTGCGTTGTAAGTGTAACGTACAATACAAAGAGCCTTTCCTATTAATTTAAAATCCCAAAAATGGCTTCGGGGAGAGCTTTACTGTTTACTCAATAGCAATCAATGGTTGCCAGGGCAACTCTGACACGTCACTATGGAATGTTCGTGGATGACGTCACTTTGGGCCGCTATAAAAGCTGATTTGGAATTGGAAAATTTTATTTCATCGTCGCTTGTTATGCGAGTAATATCACTGAGTGAATATCTGTCTGAACGAGTGCGAAAATCTTGCTTAATCGTCTTTTCAAAAAAGACCAGAAATTCAGTTTGAAAATATTAAACGGCTCAAGAGCGATCTCTCTCAGAACTGTGTAAACGAGAACTGTTGAAAATATCTGTAGAACAAGAGTTCTCCTTTAGGATCAGAGATGGCTTTTAACAAGAATACATCTTTTTCATCATCATCTTCATCGTCCTCAGTTGTGGATGAAATGTCAGAGATGTCGCTGAGGAACACATCTCTGGACTCATCCGATGAGGATGTTTCCTCCAGTCACTGTACTGACAGGCTTGTGAAACATCAACTGCTGATGAACAAATTCCTGGACCTTCAGTACAGAGCCCGAGAGCGCCAGGAGGAGTTTCAGTCACTGCTGGAGCGATTTAACTATATACGTTAGTAATCTGGTTTTAGTTATACACTTATACACATGTAATTCAGTAGCCTACTCAGACCAATGAGTCGAATAGAGTGGTCAAGTTAATGGTCTTTAATTGGCCTGATTCTTCAAGCCCTCACAAAAAACTAAAAAAACTTTTTTCAAAAAAAAAAAAAAAAAAAAGAATACAAATGATTCAGATACTCATATTTAGGCATGTATTGGTATTCAGTTGTACCTTAATGCATTACAAACTGATTAACCAGTAAAAGTAACATTTTTAAATTGCTATTAAAATAAAAAAAAATAATAGAAAAAAACATTCATAATTTTAGTGTTTAAAACTATAAAATCAATAATAATATTCATGGCTTTTTAAACATTCAACAATCGACCTTTAACCTTCATTTTTTTAGGAGAACTGTAGAAAGCCCTTAAAACTTCTCTTTTGTTGACAAGCATTTCAGGAAAAATTAATGATGCCTAATGCATTTACAGATTTACTCTAAAGCCCCAAATTGGGATCAGATACAGAGATGAGATCTGCACTTGACTTTGACACAAGCAGCGCATATATTTAATTAAATCACAGCCTTTGAGATTTGACAGTGACAACAAGCCAATTCACGATTTCAGTTTCATTTTGATAAACTGTGCAGCCCTAAGCCATATATTGATCTTCTTTTTAATATAATCTAACTTTACTTAACAGTTAACGATATTTATGTTTTACTTCTTGCAGAGGAATCGCTAGAATGGGAGATTGAGAAAGTGGAGAAATCCATGGTCAGCATGGAGTGGCTGGAGGACTTGCAGAAGATCATTGATGAGTTCCAGGCCAATATGGCAAACAATGTGAGCCGCCTTCGAGAGAGCTTCAGAAAAATGCAGGAGGTTGCCTCGAAAAAAGTTCTGACCGTGAAGGCAAAAGGTAAGTTAATGTACACACACACCATCATTCATTAAAAAGCATATCTAAATCACTTTGGGTTGCAGTGTGATCTAAAATGGTGTGTCAAGGTAGCTTACAGTGTAAAATGTGTTGGTTTTCAGGTAAACCAGGAAAAGATCTGGATGCCAAAGTAGTTAAAAGCATTCAGTCTCTGCCGACTTGTCCCACGGTAGCAGAATTGAAGGCAAATTCAACCGCTGCATCAACATACTCATCAAATCTGATCATCGCCTTGAATAGCATCACCAAATCATCTTCCTGCAGTCCAGCCACAAGCAAGGCACTAAAACTATCAGCAGCGACCATTGAAAACCTCAACAAGGCATTTCAAGATCACTGCTTGGAAATTAAGACTCTCAAGACACCTCAGAAAGAGAGAAAGGTGGTTCGAGATGTGAACAGAGACGTCTTAGTTTCTCCTGTGCACCAAAGTGGATCTGCAGGTCAGCAGCAGAAGGTGAAAAAATTGCGTGCCTTTCCTGTGAAACCCAAGGCAGATGATTTTGGTTTCCCTCAGGTCAAAGAGCTTGTACGGGAGACAAATGTTGAAGTGTTGCCACTAGATAGACCAGTGATAACATTAGACACAGCTCCAAAAGACCTCCAGAGTCCGTCTGCTGATGACCCGTCTCCTCCTGGCCTTGCCAGGACATTTGCTCTCCCCAAGATCACACCATCTGTCGAGGAGACAAAAGTTTCCACAGAGCAAAAGGCAAATGTCAAATCATCTGAAGAGACACAAGCTGATGCAGAGACGATGGAGAGAACAGAGACATCATTTGAAGAGACAATGGTTCAGGAAGACCACCAAAGTCCATTTCCTCATAGCTTCCGTCCTCCATCCCTTGTCAGATCTTTTGCTCTTCCTCAGATTTCACAGTCTGTAGAGGAGACAAAAGTTTGTGCTATGTCAGCGGTAGAACGTCAAAGTCTGTCTTCTGTCCACACCCGTCCTTCCTCGTCTGTAAAACTGCCCAAAATTCAGACTCAAGTAAAGCCTTCACTTCAGAAGTCTGAGAAACCTGAGACTCACAAATATGATTCCGCAGTCTCGGGCAGCATTGAGGAGCAGTACATGAAGAACAGCGAGGAGGACGGAGACAAACTGCTTCATGCTAGCATGAAAGACCCATTGTTCATAATTGACATCAAAGCTCAAGAAAACAACCTCCAGCAGCTGGATCGAGCTTTTCAAAATAACAACATTTCCTCTGAAATGTACAACCTGTGCAGAGGAACCGTCAATCAGACACTTAAGAGTGTTGAGCTGCGTCTTGGATGTCTTTTACGGAGATACATCAAACATGTCCAAATGAAGCAATTAAGGTTAGAAAAACTTCCATTGGCTAATGGTTTATTTGATTATATATTTTGTGGTAAATCATTTTACAATTTTCCCCTTAAAAAATTCTAATTTTGGCACATTGCATGTTTAATCTGTTATACAGGAAGACGCTCGATGGAAATTTCAAGGCCACCAGAAATTTAAGGGATGGACTGGAGTTCAAAAAAGTCCATTCTCAGCTCTACAAGTTTGACCGTTTCCAGCAGAGTGTGAACAAAATCTGGGACGCCAAGCAAGCCTCCACTGATGAGACGCGAGAACTCTGCATCGCACGGACGGCCCATTTATACCAGCAGGTCAGTATGAATTAGACAAGGGGGCATTAAAGCATTGATATTGAGTCTAAGACTAGTTTGTCATGTTGTAAAAATGTTAACAACATTAATTATATGGCTGATGTAAATAATAATATAAAACATGTTGTTGTCCTGCCTTCAGGTGAACGCGGTGCATGGCCTACATCTGACAGGCATATCATTTGTGCAAAGGCATGTATCACTGCCTCTGCTCACTGTGACACCCGTGCGGTTCAGCTCCAATTTGTGTCCATCTCCTCCTCGTGGACCACGAACTTCACCCAGCAGAGCCAGTCCAGCACGCCATCCTCAAATCCACCCCAAACCTCTGCACCACACGACCAGGAACACACCAGGCAGTTTCCTGAAGATCAGTCACATTCAATAATGATGGCCAGTGTCAACATAATGGCTTGTATCTGAACCCAAGAACAGATTATTGAAATGTCACAAAATTAAAACAAAAGCGAGGACGCATCAGGAACAGACTCTGGAAAAACAGAAGCACCGGCCTGTAGACATAGGAAGATGAATATAAATATAAAGATTGGTTAACCCATATTAGTGATTTCAAGCTTCGCCAGAGTCAAATAGCCAATGTTATATTAAGGAAGAGCTATGTCTTAATCAGTGTATATTTTTGTTTAAGCTTATATTGTAATAAATATATGAATAAACATATGAATAATACAAATGATAAATAATGAAGATATGATTCTCTCTTTATTGTTGGGCACTTAAGTATTTTGATCAGTTGATCGAAGCACACCACTGAGTAGATTTGATTGTGTTTTATGGCCTGTAATAATTTAATAGATTCCAATGCTTATGTCTGTGTATTATAAACATTAAAATAAAAACAATAAAGCGTGTGTGCATCGGAAAATGCTATGAAAGTGTGTAAGGCTGATAATGCTCGACAAGTCTGGTTTAATATTGCCATCTGCTGGCGCTTTTGAAGAACATTTAGACAAAAGATGTAACTGCCGGTTTCAGGTTTTCTGTTTGTTTGTTTTTTTACTCTTGATATTAATAATTTTAGGTCTTACTATCTCTTGTCTGTGCGAGAAAAATGTTACAGTCATTGAAATCATGTAGAAATATTCAGTTTGAGTCTTTGTCCTGCGGAGGGCAATATTTTGATATGAACAGTGAACTCGTTACATATTATGAGAACGTCCTGGGAACTAACATTTCTACATGGGTCAACACTTCGGTTTAAAAACAAACGGTGATGTTTTATTTGGAAAATAAGAAGTTGGCAGAAGTTTTCAACAGTGAAAAATAAATCAGTAAGATATGTACACGAAGAAAAGTAAGTGCAGTTTACATGTAGGCCCAGTTTACATTTGAGGTGAACTGCCTGATGCTCTCAGGTGCTGAACAATAGGAAAGGTTAGAGAATGAGAACATCCTCTTGGAGGATCCACTGGAGGGAAAGCAGCCATCATTCATTTGTCCTAAACTGTGAGCAGGAAAGTAAAAGGGTGAATATGATCTACTAAAATCGGCGTATGAAGTCTGATGGGGCCAGTCGCATGTTTTCCTCTTGAATGCCCAAACAGGATGTCCATCTGCGAGGCCCACAAACTGGTTTTCCAGGTTCCTAGTTTCAGAAAGTACAGGTGTGTTCCTCATGGGGGCGCTGCTTTCCCTCTGCAGGAGGCACTCTATTGAAAACGAGCTGATAAACTTCTTCTCAGCCTCTGGGCGTTTGAAACTCGTCCGGTTTTCCGTTTCATTCTTCACAGAAGACATTTCCATGCTTTCATAAGAGTCAGGGAGGACGTCGCGCAAAGCACTGAAGTGTCGTCGCAGTATCTTCGGGGTGAATTTACTTTCATCCACTTTCCAAAAGTTGCGCCTTGCATTTGGGCACTCCGGATTCACAGGCACCTGTAAATGTGAAGGTTACAACAGCATTATAGAAGTAGCCTAATAATAAGAACACGAGGAAGAAGAAGAAGAGTTGCGTACCTTTACAAAGCAGCTGTTTGATGATAAACAGACTCTGATATTATTCTCAAGGCCTTTTCTGTCGCCATCCACAAATATCGCCACCGCTTTCATTAACTGATGAAGGAAAAGATACAGTCAAACCAAAATATCACAGGTTAATAGCCTAGCCTATGTGTCTGATTTTGCTTTATTTAACAAAGCACTTAAACTGCGTCATTGCTTTTAAAATGAAACAGCCATTTTTTTAAATAATGTTTGCAGTCAATTGAAAAATGAAGAAACCAATCAAACACAATTCGTAGCCAAACTATCCATTGAGCGCTTTGTCATCTATAATACATTTGAGCTTACCTCGTAAAACGTCAATTTCTTCTCAGGAGCGTTTTCAATGATATATGCGATCAGACCCAGGTAGGTCATTTTGTGTTTGGAGTATCTCTTGTATTTTCTCCTGACCAGCATCATGTCTGCGCGCGCCCGCTGCATCTCTGAGAACAGCTGAATCTGAAGAGCGATGAGGGTCTGGCCCAGAGTTTGTGGCCTATATATGAAGCACACCGGCTATAGAAGAGGCCTTCCCATTAACAAGAAGCCATTCCTCGTTAATGTCTCTTTTACATAATTGATGGAGGTGTTAAAGGGCGGACATGCCTGGACC